>NC_047031.1:9330985-9630985 GCF_902652985.1 Pecten maximus | reverse complement strand
GGAGAGAGACCCCTGAGGCCCCCAGATAGAAAGGGGGCTTTGTGGAATTATTTCCGTTTATTAGAGTACTACCTGGTGACGGGATTGCAGGAAAGGTCTTACAGGAATTTCTGACACCGTACATGTAGTATAATGTAGTTTTGCCTGGAGAATCTATATGTTATCTAGATATTTGCCATAGCCAATGGGTAGACAGAGAAATCATCACATTGGGGGTGACAGGGACATCTTCTCCGTGAATGATGGGAGAAATAAGAGCTATAAAACACACGCCCTGTTATTTAGAGAGAACAATAATGTCAGCTCGTTTGGTACATTCTCACCTTTGACAATGCTCCCTTGTAAAACTGCCACGTGGTCCCGTTATGCTCCACTTCAACTGTCGAATCGTCGATTATTCTCTTCACCCTCATCGTCTCCCCGATACACTACAATGACCAAGGTCAGAGGTCACGGTGTACAATTGAACTAAAACTGAATATACAATCACATGGATACTTATGATGTCAGCCAATTATTCATGACCAGTCTGAAATTGAACAGGCATTAGCTAGGAATAGTTGGGATTCAAAATATGAAGTTTAAGAAATATCACTCCAGTATTTCTCAAGAAAGAACGATACAAAATTCAAATATGAAAATCCAAGATGGCTGCCTACTGGATACCGGTATTTTATTTTCCCAATCAGTTTCAAATTGCACCGACACATCATGGGTCCTACAGAAACCTTTATGATAAGTTTGAGAAATATCATTCGCATTTTTTGAAGAAATTCGGGTAACACGGAATTGTTACGGACGCCCGGTGTAACGTTACACCGGACGGACGATTTAGATGAACCCATGCAATCTTATCATGGTTGGCTAAAATGCAGTCTACTAATGCGTGTGAATATTATTTTGTAAAAGTTTATAATCAGTTTACTCTTTCCTTTGCCAGATTTTCAATTTTAGGATGGACCAATCATATGTCTACCCGTCATATGGCTTGCCTACAAGTAGGTAATCGACCTTCCAGGAATAAATTCATTTAAAAAAAATCTAATTAAACTACAACATAGATGCCATTCAGGTTGATGAAACTGATTCAGTATTGCTTTCTCATGCTGCTTACGAATACACTCCCCTTTGCGAAGTATTTGAAACAGTGCATTCATTGTCTGGTCAGCCACGTGATTTACCTCACTCATGCGCATGCTCCATCCCCCGTGACCTCTCTGTACCTCCTTCAGCGATTCTGGTGGAAGATGGACGCAGACTTTGTCCCCCACATTGAACTTTGATGTTGACGGCGTCTTGCGCGGAGGGCTAATTGGCACTTTAGATTTCGCTCCGGTATCCGCTTTCGCCCCTTTACAAAGATATGGACATGTAACATGGGAGACAACCAGCGATATGTGAAATTATGATTATCTCATATTTTATAAACAATGGCGGCGTATTATATGAGGAATAACTGAACGTCATGTTAACGTTTACCTATCGCCTTTCAACTGTTATTTGAACGCTTCAAAACGCAACCAAACGTAAACACTTTACCGGCGACTTGCCAGTGTACCCTGTAGGGGTTGAAAGACCAGCAACTGCAAGGTGATCCTTTAGTATTAGAAGTACTTACCGGTGACTGACAGGTGTTCCCTTTAGTATTAGAAGTACTTACCGTCGACTGGCAGGTGTTCCCTTTAGTATTAGAAGTACTTACCGTCGACTGACAGGTGTTCCCTTTAGTATTAGAAGTACTTACCGGCGACTGACAGGTGTTCCCTTTAGTATTAGAAGTACTTACCGGCGACTGACAGGTGTTCCCTTAGTATTAGAAGTACTTACCGGCGACTGACAGGTGTTCCCTTAGTATTAGAAGTACTTACCGGCGACTGACAGGTGTTCCCTTTAGTATTAGAAGTACTTACCGGCGACTGACAGGTGTTCCCTGTAGTATTAGAAGTACTTACCGGCGACTGACAGGTGTTCCCTTTAGTATTAGAAGTACTTACCGGTGACTGACAGGTGTTCCCTGTAGTATTAGAAGTACTTACCGGTGACTGACAGGTGTTCCCTTTAGTATTAGAAGTACTTACCGGCGACTGACAGGTGTTCCCTTTAGTATTAGAAGTACTTACCGGTGACTGACAGGTGTTCCCTTTAGTATTAGAAGTACTTACCGGCGACTGACAGGTGTTCCCTTTAGTATTAGAAGTATTTACCGGCGACTGACAGGTGTTCCCTTTAGTATTAGAAGTATTTACCGGTGACTGACAGGTGTTCCCTTTAGTATTAGAAGTACTTACCGGCGACTGACAGGTGTTCCCTTGTAGTATTAGAAGTACTTACCGGCGACTGACAGGTGTTCCCTTTAGTATTAGAAGTACTTACCGTCGACTGACAGGTGTTCCCTGTAGTATTAGAAGTACTTACCGGCGACTGACAGGTGTTCCCTTTAGTATTAGAAGTACTTACCGGCGACTGACAGGTGTTCCCTTTAGTATTAGAAGTACTTACCGGTGACTGACAGGTGTTCCCTGTAGTATTAGAAGTACTTACCGGCGACTGACAGGTGTTCCCTTTAGTATTAGAAGTACTTACCGGTGACTGGCAGGTGTTCCCTTTAGTATTAGAAGTACTTACCGGCGACTGACAGGTGTTCCCTTTAGTATTAGAAGTACTTACCGTCGACTGACAGGTGTTCCCTTTAGTATTAGAAGTACTTACCGGCGACTGACAGGTGTTCCCTTTAGTATTAGAAGTACTTACCGGCGACTGACAGGTGTTCCCTTTAGTATTAGAAGTACTTACCGGCGACTGACAGGTGTTCCCTTTAGTATTAGAAGTACTTACCGGTGACTGACAGGTGTTCCCTTTAGTATTAGAAGTACTTACCGGCGACTGACAGGTGTTCCCTTTAGTATTAGAAGTACTTACCGTCGACTGACAGGTGTTCCCTCTAGTATTAGAAGTACTTACCGGTGACTGACAGGTGTTCCCTCTAGTATTAGAAGTACTTACCGGCGACTGACAGGTGTTCCCTTTAGTATTAGAAGTACTTACCGGCGACTGGCAGGTGTTCCCTTTAGTATTAGAAGTACTTACCGGCGACTGACAGGTGTTCCCTTTAGTATTAGAAGTACTTACCGCCGACTGACAGGTGTTCCCTCTAGTATTAGAAGTACTTACCGGCGACTGACAGGTGTTCCCTTTAGTATTAGAAGTACTTACCGCCGACTGGCAGGTGTTCCCTTTAGTATTAGAAGTACTTACCGGCGACTGACAGGTGTTCCCTTTAGTATTAGAAGTACTTACCGTCGACTGACAGGTGTTCCCTTCTAGTATTAGAAGTACTTACCGGCGACTGACAGGTGTTCCCTGTAGTATTAGAAGTACTTACCGGTGACTGGCAGGTGTTCCCTTTAGTATTAGAAGTACTTACCGGCGACTGGCAGGTGTTCCCTTTAGTATTAGAAGTACTTACCGTCGACTGACAGGTGTTCCCTTTAGTATTAGAAGTACTTACCGGCGACTGGCAGGTGTTCCCTTTAGTATTAGAAGTACTTACCGGTGACTGACAGGTGTTCCCTTTAGTATTAGAAGTACTTACCGTCGACTGACAGGTGTTCCCTGTAGTATTAGAAGTACTTACCGGCGACTGACAGGTGTTCCCTGTAGTATTAGAAGTACTTACCGTCGACTGACAGGTGTTCCCTTTAGTATTAGAAGTACTTACCGGCGACTGACAGGTGTTCCCTGTAGTATTAGAAGTACTTACCGGCGACTGACAGGTGTTCCCTTTAGTATTAGAAGTACTTACCGGCGACTGACAGGTGTTCCCTTTAGTATTAGAAGTACTTACCGGCGACTGACATGTGTTCCCTGTAGTATCAGAAGTACTTACCGGCGACTGACAGGTGTTCCCTGTAGTATCAGAAGTACTTACCGGCGACTGACAGGTGTTCCCTGTAGAATCAGAAGTACTTACCGTCGACTGGCATGTGTTACTTGTAGTATTAGAAGTACTTAGCGTCGACTGGCAGGTGTTCCCTTTAGTATAAGAAGTACTTTCCGGCGACTGGCAGGTGTTCCCTTTAGTATTAGAAGTACTTACCGTCGACTGACAGGTGTTCCCTTTAGTATTAGAAGTACTTACCGGCGACTGACAGGTGTTCCCTTTAGTATTAGAAGTACTTTCCGGCGACTGACAGGTGTTCCCTTTAGTATTAGAAGTACTTACCGTCGACTGACAGGTGTTCCCTTTAGTATTAGAAGTACTTACCGGCGACTGACAGGTGTTCCCTTTAGTATTAGAAGTACTTACCGCCGACTGACAGGTGTTCCCTCTAGTATTAGAAGTACTTACCGGCGACTGACAGGTGTTCCCTTTAGTATTAGAAGTACTTACCGGCGACTGGCAGGTGTTCCCTTTAGTATTAGAAGTACTTACCGGCGACTGACAGGTGTTCCCTTTAGTATTAGAAGTACTTACCGGCGACTGACAGGTGTTCCCTGTAGTATTAGAAGTACTTACCGGTGACTGGCAGGTGTTCCCTTTAGTATTAGAAGTACTTACCGGCGACTGACAGGTGTTCCCTTTAGTATTAGAAGTACTTACCGTCGACTGACAGGTGTTCCCTTTAGTATTAGAAGTACTTACCGGCGACTGGCAGGTGTTCCCTTTAGTATTAGAAGTACTTACCGGTGACTGACAGGTGTTCCCTTTAGTATTAGAAGTACTTACCGTCGACTGACAGGTGTTCCCTTTAGTATTAGAAGTACTTACCGGCGACTGACAGGTGTTCCCTGTAGTATTAGAAGTACTTACCGTCGACTGACAGGTGTTCCCTTTAGTATTAGAAGTACTTACCGTCGACTGACAGGTGTTCCCTTTAGTATTAGAAGTACTTACCGGCGACTGACAGGTGTTCCCTTTAGTATTAGAAGTACTTACCGTCGACTGACAGGTGTTCCCTTTAGTATTAGAAGTACTTACCGGCGACTGACAGGTGTTCCCTGTAGTATTAGAAGTACTTACCGGCGACTGACAGGTGTTCCCTTTAGTATTAGAAGTACTTACCGGCGACTGACAGGTGTTCCCTTTAGTATTAGAAGTACTTACCGGCGACTGACATGTGTTCCCTGTAGTATTAGAAGTACTTACCGTCGACTGACAGGTGTTCCCTTTAGTATTAGAAGTACTTACCGGCGACTGACAGGTGTTCCCTTTAGTATTAGAAGTACTTACCGTCGACTGACAGGTGTTCCCTTTAGTATTAGAAGTACTTACCGGTGACTGACAGGTGTTCCCTTTAGTATTAGAAGTACTTACCGGCGACTGACAGGTGTTCCCTTTAGTATTAGAAGTACTTACCGGCGACTGACAGGTGTTCCCTTTAGTATTAGAAGTACTTACCGGCGACTGACAGGTGTTCCCTTTAGTATTAGAAGTACTTACCGGCGACTGACAGGTGTTCCCTGTAGTATTAGAAGTACTTACCGGCGACTGACAGGTGTTCCCTTTAGTATTAGAAGTACTTACCGGCGACTGACAGGTGTTCCCTTTAGTATTAGAAGTACTTACCGTCGACTGACAGGTGTTCCCTTTAGTATTAGAAGTACTTACCGGCGACTGGCAGGTGTTCCCTGTAGTATTAGAAGTACTTACCGGCGACTGACAGGTGTTCCCTTTAGTATTAGAAGTACTTACCGGCGACTGACAGGTGTTCCCTTTAGTATTAGAAGTACTTACCGGCGACTGACAGGTGTTCCCTTTAGTATTAGAAGTACTTACCGGCGACTGACAGGTGTTCCCTTTAGTATTAGAAGTACTTACCGGCGACTGACAGGTGTTCCCTTTAGTATTAGAAGTACTTACCGGCCACTGGCAGGTGTCCCCGATAGTAGTAGAAGCCCTGCGCGTCCTCCACACATTTTACATCCACTTTTCCCTGACTGCCCACTCGGTACACATTCGATTCGTTATTTGGCCATTTGACCTTCACCGCATTCCTCGTGCCCACCGCCGAACCGTATGGTCTGATATCAACTACTGTTCCTCTGGCTCCTATACCTCCTACACACAGACATATGTACGTACAGGTAATACACACCTCCTACATACAGACATATGTACGTAATACACACCTCCTACATACAGACATATGTACGTAATACACACCTCCTACATACAGACATATGTACGTACATGTAATACACACCTCCTACATACAGACATATGTACGTAATACACACCTCCTACATACAGACATATGTACGTATATGTAATACACACCTCCTACACACAGACATATGTACGTAATACACACCTCCTACATACAGACATATGTACGTAATACACACCTCCTACATACAGACATATGTACGTAATACACACCTCCTACATACAGACATATGTACGTAATACACACCTCCTACATACAGACATATGTACGTACATGTAATATACACCTCCTACATACAGACATATGTACGTAATACACACCTCCTACATACAGACATATGTACGTAATACACACCTCCTACATACAGACATATGTACGTAATACACACCTCCTACATACAGACATATGTATGTAATACACACCTCCTACATACAGACATATGTACGTAATACACACCTCCTACATACAGACATATGTACGTAATACACACCTCCTACATACAGACATATGTACGTAATACACACTTCCTACATACAGACATATGTACGTAATACACACCTCCTACACACCGACATATGTACGTAATACACACCTCCTACACACAGACATATGTACGTAATACACACCTCCTACATACAGACATATGTACGTAATATACACCTCCTACACACAGACATATGTACGTATATGTGATACACACCTCCTACATACAGACATATGTACGTTATACACACCTCCTACATACAGACATATGTACGTACAGGTAATATACACCTCCTACACACAGACATATGTACGTAATACACACCTCCTACATACAGACATATGTACGTAATACACACCTCCTACATACAGACATATGTACGTAATACACACCTCCTACATACAGACATATGTATGTAATACACACCTCCTACATACAGACATATGTACGTAATACACACCTCCTACATACAGACATATGTACGTAATACACACCTCCTACATACAGACATATGTACGTAATACACACTTCCTACATACAGACATATGTACGTAATACACACCTCCTACACACCGACATATGTACGTAATACACACCTCCTACACACAGACATATGTACGTAATACACACCTCCTACATACAGACATATGTACGTAATATACACCTCCTACACACAGACATATGTACGTACATGTGATACACACCTCCTACATACAGACATATGTACGTTATACACACCTCCTACATACAGACATATGTATGTACAGGTAATATACACCTCCTACACACAGACATATGTACGTAATACACACCTCCTTCATACAGACATATGTACGTAATACACACCTCCTACATACAGACATATGTACGTACATGTAATACACACCTCCTACATAGAGACATATGTACGTAATACACACCTCCTACATACAGACATATGTACGTAATACACACCTCCTACATACAGACATATGTACGTAATACACACCTCCTACATACAGACATATGTACGTACATGTAATACACACCTCCTACATACAGACATATGTACGTACAGGTAATACACACCTCCTACATACAGACATATGTACGTACATGTGATACACACCTCCTACATACAGACATATGTACGTACATGTAATACACACCTCCTACATACAGACATATGTACGTAATACACACCTCCTACATAAAGACATATGTACGTAATACACACCTCCTACATACAGACACATGTACGTACATGTTATACACACCTCCTACATACAGACATATGTACGTACATGTAATACACACCTCCTACATACAGACATATGTACGTAATACACACCTCCTACATACAGACATATGTACGTACATGTAATACACACCTCCTACATACAGACATATGTACGTACATGTGATACACACCTCCTACATACAGACATATGTACGTACATGTAATACACACCTCCTACATACAGACATATGTACGTACATGTAATACACACCTCCTACATAAAGACATATGTACGTAATACACACCTCCTACATACAGACATATGTACGTAATATACACCTCCTACATACAGACATATGTAAGTAATACACACCTCCTACATACAGACATATGTACGTAATACACAAAAAGCAGGTGAAGCGATGTATCGATCTACAAGGGATACATAATTGCGTTTATTAATTTCAGAATATTTACTCTAAATGACTCGGGCATCACCACTTATACTTGTCTTTTGTGATAGCTATTTTCTACCACAATACCCTGTGTTATTCAACTCTCAGACCATCAGTTAATCATTACAGCTGTTGATTAACAATCTGTTTATACCACACGTGGTATAAACTCTGTACGCATTTTGATTGGCTAACACGGTAAACTTTGACCCAAGCTGCAATTGTTATTGACGTCATCAATAATCTAATGACGTCACATCACCGGGTCCCGGACGTCACCGGTACACTTTATTTGCATACGCGAAATTATACTTGGCCACGTTTCCCTTTGATTCAAGCCGATATTATTGTGGTAGAAACAGGTCACACGACTCGAAATTGTTGGATATGGAATTTATTTCACACGAGTAAGTTATTTTTTAAAAGTTGCAAAAAACACTCGCTAAAGCTCGTGTCTTTTGTAACTTTTAAAAAATAACTTACTCGTGTGAAATAAATTCCATATCCAACAACCACTCGTTGTGTAACCTCTATTTCTACCACAATACGCTGTGTTATTCCACTCTCAAGCTATTGTATAAATGTGCCGACTGTTGGATAAATATATGCTATATACCACTAATGGTATATGACCTTCCGGTCTTTTGATTGGTCAAGAATTCGAACTTTGACCCAAGCTGCAATTGTTATTGACGTCATCGATAATCGAATGACGTCACATCACCGGGTCCCGGACGTCACCGGTACAATTTATTTGCATACGCGAAATTATACTTGGCCACGATTCCCTTTGATTCAAGCCGATATCATTGTGGTAGAAACAGGTCACACGACTCGTGATTGTTAAATATGGAATTTATTTCACACTTGTAAGTTGTTTTTTAAAAGTTGCAAAAGACACTCGCTAAAGCTCGTGTCTTTTGTAAATTTTAAAAAATAACTTCATGGGAAATAAATTCCATATCCAACAATCACTCTTGTTTAACCTCTATATATCGAATATTCCAACAGGGTGTTTGGTGAAAAAGAGGCGTGTTTGGTGAAAAAGAGGCTGAGTAAATGGAAAGCTTACCATCCTGGTCCCCGAACTCCCAGTGAGCACCCCTCTGGACCTTGGCTCCGGGGAAGATCCCCATGGCCCGGATCTTGGTTTCCGCAGACCTTTTCGTTACAGTCACCCTGCAGATGAATATATACTACCTGTATCTGTTGTGGAATGATTCATAACCTATTTAATCAAACTCTTAAGTAAAGAGAAGTACGAGTAGACAGGTTAATATGAAGGATATATCGTCACAGTCACAGGGTGTCGGAGAAGACAGGTAAGTGTAAGGTATATCGTGAGTCACATGGTGTCGGAATAGACAGGTTAGTGTAAGGTATGTCGTGAGACACAGGGCGTCGGAGTAGACAGGTTAGCATGAGGAATATGTCGCGAGCAGAACAGTCTGCGAAATAGAGATAAAAATCTCAAATCATCAAAATCCAAGATGGCTGCCTGTAAGGAGATGCACAGGGACCTGATAATAACAGGGATATGATAATAACAGGGATCTGATAATAACAGGGATATGATAATAACAGGGATCTGATAATAACAGGGATCTGATAATAACAGGGATATGATAATAACAGGGATATGATAATAACAGGGATCTGATAATAACAGGGATATGATAATAACAGGGATCTGATAATAACAGGGATATTATAATAACAGGGATCTGATAATAACAGGGATATGATAATAACAAGGATCTGATAATAACAGGGATCTAATAATAACAGGGATCTGATAATAACAGGGATATGATAATAACAGGATATGATAATAACAGGGATCTGATAATAACAGGGATCTGATAATAATAACAGGGATCTGATAATAACAGGATCTGATAATAACAGGGATCTGATAATAACAAGGATCTGATAATAACAGGGATCTGATAATAACAGGATCTGATAATAACAGGGTCTGATAATAACAAGGATCTGATAACAACAAGGATCTGATAATAACAAGGATCTGATAATAACAAGAATCTGATAACAACAAGGATCTGATAATAACAAGGATCTGATAACAACAAGGATCTGATAATAACAGGGACCTGATAATAACAGGGATCTGATAATAACAGGGATCTGATAATAACAGGGATCTGATAATAACAGGGATATGATAATAACAGGATATGATAATAACGGGAATCTAATAATAACAGGGATATGATAATAACAGGGATATGATAATAACAGGGATATGATAATAACAGGATATGATAATAACGGGAATCTAATAATAACAGGGATATGATAATAACAGGGATCTGATAATAACAGGGATCTGATAATAACAAGGACCTGATAATAACAGGGATCTAATAATAACAGGGATCTGATAATAACAGGGATCTGATAATAACAGGGATCTGATAATAACAGGATATGATAATAACAGGGATCTGATAATAACAGGGATCTGATAATAACAGGGATATGATAATAACAGGGATCTGATAATAACAGGGATCTGATAATAACAGGGATATGATAATAACAGGGATATGATAATAACAGGGATCTGATAATAACAGGGATCTGATAATAACAGGGATCTGATAATAACAGGGATCTGATAATAACAGGGATATGATAATAACAGGGATCTGATAATAACAGGGATCTGATAATAACAGGGATATGATAATAACAGGGATATGATAATAACAGGGATCTGATAATAACAGGGATCTGATAATAACAGGGATATGATAATAACAGGGATCTGATAATAACAGGGATCTGATAATAACAGGGATCTGATGATAACAGGGATCTGATAACAACAAAGATCTGATAATAACAGGGACCTGATAATAACAGGGATATTATAATAACAGGGATCTGATAATAACAGGGATATGATAATAACAAGGATCTGATAATAACAGGGATCTGATAATAACAGGGATATTATAATAACAGGGATCTGATAATAACAAGGATATGATAATAACAGGGATCTGATAATAACAGGGATCTGATAATAACAGGGATCTAATAATAACAGGGATCTGATAATAACAGGGATATGATAATAACAGGATATGATAATAACAGGGATCTGATAATAACAGGGATATGATAATAACAGGGATCTGATAATAACAGGATCTGATAATAACAGGGATCTGATAATAACAAGGATCTGATAATAACAGGGATCTGATAATAACAGGATCTGATAATAACAGGGTCTGATAATAACAAGGATCTGATAACAACAAGGATCTGATAATAACAAGGATCTGATAATAACAAGAATCTGATAACAACAAGGATCTGATAATAACAAGGATCTGATAACAACAAGGATCTGATAATAACAGGGACCTGATAATAACAGGGATATGATAATAACAGGGATCTGATAATAACAGGGATCTGATAATAACAGGGATATGATAATAACAGGATATGATAATAACGGGAATCTAATAATAACAGGGATATGATAATAACAGGGATATGATAATAACAGGGATATGATAATAACAGGGATATGATAATAACGGGAATCTAATAATAACAGGGATATGATAATAACAGGGATCTGATAATAACAGGGATCTGATAATAACAAGGACCTGATAATAACAGGGATCTAATAATAACAGGGATCTGATAATAACAGGGATCTGATAATAACAGGGATCTGATAATAACAGGATCTGATAATAACAGGGATCTGATAATAACAGGGATCTGATAATAACAGGGATATGATAATAACAGGGATCTGATAATAACAGGGATCTGATAATAACAGGGATATGATAATAACAGGGATCTGATAATAACAGGGATCTGATAATAACAGGGATCTGATAATAACAGGGATCTGATAATAACAGGGATCTGATGATAACAGGGATCTGATAACAACAAAGATCTGATAATAACAGGGACCTGATAATAACAGGGATCTGATAATAACAGGGATCTGATAATAACAGGGATCTGATAATAACAGGGATATGATAATAACAAGGATCTGATAATAACAAGGATCTGATAATAACAGGGATCTGATAATAATAACAGGGATCTGATGATAACAGGGATCTGATAATAACAGGATCTGATAATAACAGGGATATGATAATAACAAGGATCTGATAATAACAAGGATCTGATAATAACAAGGATCTGATAATAACAAGGATCTGATAATAATAACAGGGATCTGATAATAACAGGGATCTGATAATAACAAGGATCTGATAATAACAAGGATCTGATAATAACAAGGATCTGATAATAATAACAGGGATCTGATAATAACAGGGATCTGATAATAACAGGGATATGATAATAACAGGGATATGATAATAACAGGGATATGATAATAACAGGGATCTGATAATAACAGGGATCTGATAATAACAGGGATATGATAATAACAGGGATCTGATAATAACAGGGATCTGATAATAACAGGGATATGATAATAACAGGGATATGATAATAACAGGATCTGATAATAACAGGGATCTGATAATAACAGGGATCTGATAATAACAGGGATATGATAATAACAGGGATATGATAATAACAGGATCTGATAATAACAAGGATCTGATAATAACAGGGATATGATAATAACAGGGATCTAATAATAACAGGGATATGATAATAACAGGGATCTGATAATAACAGGGATCTGATAATAACAAGGATCTGATAATAACAGGGATCTGATAATAACAGGGATATGATAATAACAGGGATCTGATAATAACAGGGATATGATAATAACAGGGATCTGATAATAACAGGGATATGATAATAACAGGGACCTAGGAATCGTTTACAGTCTATGAGTACTTTGGCCTATCCTTGTGTGTGTAACATATACGAACTTTAAATTGAAATGAGATTCTCTTTTCGGCAAATGACACGCGGAAACCCAGTCTGTGTTATTACAGGGCAATGTCGAAATCATTAATTACACTGTAAAATATAGAAAAAAATAACACATTTTCTTTATATTTTTTCTTTTAACTTTTGAAATTAATCATAAGGAAAAAAATAAGGAAAACCGTTAAAATCCATTATTTATTTATAAACATTTGCGAAATTAATCATATTTTAACCACTGTTAATGGCTACATACCACGTGCCTCCGGACTTATCCATACGTTGGAAGACATGGTCCAAGTTGTGTTGGGAGGTAAAGTAGCACTGGCTACAGAGGTCAATATCCGGGCACTGTGTACACCGCCAGCGCATGCCTTGGATGACTTTTTTGCAATTCGAGCAATTCACACCAGTATGTTTTACCCCTGAAATTGAGCAGGTTATTTTAGAAACTCCTTTTCCGAATCACCCCGGCTAAATGTCATGGGTTACGCCCATTTAGCGCTGATTGAACATACGGCGAACTGCTCAGGAGACCCCGCCCACCCACCCTCTACTCTCTACCCATATCCGGGTATTTCTATACAGCGCAGTAAACTAACTCACGTGTTTGTGGGTTTTGTTTTCTTATGAATTTCACCGATACAATCAGTCTCTCTCAGGGAAAATACATGTTAATGTCTGTGAAATATTTTATATAAATGATTGTCGTCAATAATTGAAACCAAATTAATTAATAATTTCCCTTTAATGTATGATGACAACGCAATCCTATCCGCACACCAGAAAAGCTAGAATACTTCGTCGTAGCGAGGAAATGTACGGAGGTCAATACAAGGGGACAATCTGATACTTTTAAATAATTTGCAAGTCATGCTGACTTTAATATCAAAACACAATGTTCTGATCTGGACGGTAACGCCATAAAAACGAAAAAGAAGGAAAGAAAGAGAAATAAACAAAAGAGGACACGTGCGGTAGAAAATTTAAAGCTACATTCCGTAATGAGGATTACCATTATCTGTAGGTAGAAAAAAGTACATCGTAGGTAAGTTCAGGTAAAAGTACATCTCAGGTATGTACAGGTATGTACAGGTATGTACAGGTAAAATTACATCATATGTATTACAGTTAAAAGTAAATCATGTATATTTACAGGTAAAAGTCCATCATGTGTATGTACAGGTAAAAGTACATTATATGTATTACAGGTAAAAGTACATCATATGTATTACAGGTAAAATTACATCATAGGTATGTACAGGTAAAAGTACATTACATGTATTAGAGGTAAAAGTCCATCATGGATATTAATACTTCCTTGCATTGGTACAGAGAGCGGACATGGACGTAATTCCTGGAGTATCGAGAATGGCTATATACCGTGTTACGTCTACATATCAAAGATTGAAACTTTTACTTTCTACATAACTCGTCAGTTTTGCCATATTGTAGCGGCATCATGTATGACATAAATATCGTACAATAAATTGTCACAATTCGATATCTGATGCAGAAATATACCCCCTGCAGAGAAAAACAAGCGCCTGTGTTGTGTGTAAAATTTGTTTGAAAGTTTTTTGTCTAATAAGCATAAATATCAGTTGAATGATAAACAGAATCTTACACTCGTGATTATGTAATATGAATTTGTTGTACTACATGTAGTTTAATAATTTCCATATAACAAAGCCGTTCATGTAAGATCCTCTATTATGGTATTGTTTGGTTTATATTGTTTAACGTCCTATTAACAGCCAGGGTCATTTAAGGACGTGCCAGGATTTGGAGGTGGAGGAAAACCGGAGTATCCGGAGGAAAACCACCGGCCTACGGTCAGTACCTGGCAACTGCCCCACGTAGGTTACGAACTCGCAGCCCAGAGGTGGAGGGCTAGTGATAAAGTGTCGGGACACCTTAACCACTCGGGCACTGTGGCCTCCAATACAGTAGCCATCCTAATAACACACATTGCTTACCAATAGGGGCATTATCCAAAATCCTCAAGTCATATTTGCCGTCTTTGCCCGTCCGACAGTTACTTTTCCCGCCTTTGTCCCAAATCACGTCATAGTTATCTGTATCGTCCTTGATGACGGTTCCCATGTGACCTTCACCATGATCGGCATTTCCATGGCTCCAGTCTGGACCACGGACAACACGCAATCCCACAGACATGGTTTATACTGGAAATAAACATCATAATTCTACATTTCTGAGTGTGAAATTAGTCCGACGAGAATTGTACTGGAAATAAACATCATAATTCTACATTTCTGAATGTAAAATTAGTCCGACCAGAATTGTACTGGAAATAAACTACACAGTTCTACATTTCAGTATAAACCAGGTCGTGCAAGTAACTTTTACAATAATGGGCAAGATGTACGATATAAAAGTTAGCTGTATATTATATCTGTAACTGCATAACTGTATGGTTTAATCCCGTTTCTCCCAAAACTGAAAATCTAGGTAAAATTTTTGGGAGAAACAGGATTTGTTTACACAGGGGGCTAATTATTAAGTAAACACAGAAGGTTATTATCTCTCTCATTCATTTATTGAAAAATCCAGGTAAATACAGGTAGATAGGTGACAGAACTACAAAAATGTCAATTGAATGTTATAATTTGAGATGTGAAATTACATATTATTTCATTGACAAAATCATATACAATGTATATATATGTGAATTTATATTTCAAACATATTCTAAACTTTAAAAAGTTGAAATTAATGCATTTATATTACACACATATGTGTACTTTTTACTGGTGATATGATATACTTGTACAATGGATAACTAATAAGCACTATATTATCTTCAAAATACATTATAATAAGCACCACATACAAAAGATGAATTTATAGCAAGGATGATACATTGTTAACATAACTATACGTAACTACATATATGTTGTATGTTTTATTTCACTCCATATGTAATAAATATGTTGCTCGGTCGCCATAGTTGATGTAGTCGATGTCGCCGTTGCGTAGAAGGGTTTTCAGTTAGGTCAAACGGTTGTTTAGTTGTCGGTATCTGCGTCTCTTGGGCATTGGCAGTCCTCCGGCAGCAAGCTGAAGTCGGGTGGATATTGGTTCGAGTCCATTCATCTTCCAAAATGATGTCTGCCAAGGATGTCGGTAGCTTTGGTAGTAGTTTGCTTCTGAAGTGGTAAAGGGTTGTCTTACAGGTTGCGTAGGTGGGAATCTGCTCAAGCAGTGGTCTGTCAGCTGCCCAGTGCTGTGACTGTAGTTTGGATACTTCTTCGTCGTAGATGGCGGGTATGGGTTCGAGTTCCTTCATACACCTCTTCTTGATGCTGTTCATTATCGTCTGAACTTCCCCCTGGAAATGGTTGGGTGGGTGGTTGTGTTGATGACCGAATTGTACAGGAATATCGTTGGTAGTATTGATGGTTGCAGGGCAGTCTATCACAGCATCTCCAGTAGGTAGTGTCTCGAATGGTTGAGATTGTATAATTATATGATAAAAAGTATATATCAGTGTACTTCCTGTCTACAAATCAGTGGTCCTTATAAAGCTAATATGTAAAATCGTACATGTACATGTATATAATTAAGGTAGGGATTGGCACTATTTACCGTATCTATAGTACTAGTATATCATGCTTGTATTATCAATGAAACATATTTTATACTGTATTACTTTATTATGCATTTATGATAAATGATTATGAATATTATCTATACGTAATAAATATGTCAGCGTTCATATAGATTTTATCCTGGGGCTTACATCGAGGATTTGTATGAAGAATTTCTTTTAAAAATCCTGAAAATTTTGTGGTCAATGTAATGAATGTTAAAATATCAGTGCATAAACACTGTGATTATCATTTAAAATGAATGAAATCATTTAAGTAACTGTAATGCATTGTGCTATCATTTAATGATATACCATGTAATGTGTTCTTCTGTATAAAGATATATATATTGTTGATTGATATAATGACATGATTGTCCATCACTATATGTACCATTGTATTATTGTATATGTATGTGTCTAATCTCCAATGTGTCTTGTAACACAATGAAATAAAAGAATCTGAATCTGAATCTCTGTAGTTGTTCTTCACCATGTACCGGTATCCAGCCTGGAGTAGAGTCCTACCACCATGTTTGTTTGCAGTAAACTGGACATGTACTTGATATTGTATATCTACATCAAAGAACCCTTTTAAAATAATTATCTTGCTACGCCATATTCAGACGAGTTAGCTATGCCCGGTAATTCCACTTTGTTTATAGGGAAGTTGTATTGATAGGGTAGTTTTATTTATCGGCCAGTGTCAAATCCTCAATTATTCTGATGAGGGTGACATAGTCAATAATTGTCACACAAACGTCATTTAACATTTACTATTACACGAACCTGTAGTTGTGATGCAATGCAACAAAAATTGGGAAAAAACTGTTTCGAATCAAAGTTACTTTCGATTACTTTCGATTTACATATATAAAGCATTGACAAAATAATATACGTTGTAATTGGAAATATTTGATCTTGAGAGGACTACAAAATCATGCTACAGATTATCATGATGAAAATATAAAATGTGTCTTTGAGGTTTCATATCGTCATAAGGTAAAATCTGGTTTATTTGTATAATTTCGGTTTTCATTAAATGTCAAAATTCTAAGAACAAGAAACTATTTTTGTGGTGAGCAACCAGATAATATTTGTGTTGTAAACGTTATACGTGCTTTTAACCATGGCAATACTTACATTTCTACGGGGCTGTATCTTCTGTATGTGCTACACTAGATCCCTGGAAGCCAAATCGAAGACTTCCAATTCAGGAAGCTAAAAGCCACACTGGATTCCTGTTAAATGTGTATGGTGAGCCGTAAGAACCTGGCGTGAAGCTGTCAATATTGCCTGTCACATCTACCAGTGATATCTGGTGTTAAAGTATCATATTTGAGTGTTAACAAAGCCGAGACAGTAAACGATCTTGCTTTATAAAGCTTTAAAACATGTCCCCCAACTCAGCATAAACGGGATGTCTGATATCACTAATACACAACACAAACGGGATGTCTGATATCACTAATACACAACACAAACGGGATGTCTGATATCACTAATACACAACACAGACGGGATATCTGATATCACAAATACACAACATTAACGGGATGTCTAATATCACCAATACACAACACAGACGGGATATCTGATGTCACTAATACACAACATTAACGGGATGTCTGATATCACCTATACACAACATTAACGAGATGTCTGATATCACTAATACACAACACAGACGGGATGCCTGATATCACTAATACACAACATTAACGGGATATCTGATATCACTAATACACAACACAGACGGGATATCTGATATCACCAATACACAACACAAACGGGATATCTGATATCACTAATACACAACATTAACGGGATGTCTGATATCACTAATACACAACACAGACGGGATATCTGATATCACCAATACACAACATTAACGGGATGTCTGATATCACTAATACACAACATTAACGGGATATCTGATATCACCAATACACAACACAAACGGGATATCTGATATCACCAATACACAACATTAACAGGATGTCATATTTCACCAATACACAACATTAACGGGATGTCTGATATCACTAATACACAACACAAACGGGATGTCTGATATCACTAATACAAAACATAAACGGGATATCTGATATCACCAATACACAACATTAACGGGATGTCTGATATCACCAATACACAACATTAACAGGATGTCTGATATCACTAATACACAACACAGACGGGATATCTGATATCACTAATACACAACATTAACGGGATGTCTGATATCACCAATACACAACATTAACGGGATGTCTGATATCACCAATACACAACATTAACGGGATATCTGATATCACCTATACACAACATTAACGGGATATCTGATATCACCAATACACAACATTAACGGGATGTCTGATATCACCAATACACAACATTAACGGGATGTCTGATATCACCAATACACAACATTAACAGGATGTCTGATATCACTAATACACAACACAAACGGGATGTCTGATATCACTAATACACAACACAAACGGGATATCTGATATCACCAATACACAACATTAACGGGATACCTGATATCACAAATACACAACATTAACGGGATGTCTGACATCACTAATACACAACATTAACGGGATATCTGATATCACCAATACACAACACAGACGGGATATCTGATATCACTAATACACAACATTAACGGGATATCTGATATCACCAATACACAACACAGACGGGATATCTGATATCACCAATACACAACATTAACGGGATATCTGATATCACTAATACACAACATTAACGGGATGTCTGATATCACTTATACACAACATTAACGGGATATCTGATATCACCAATACACAACACAGACGGCATGTCTGATATCACCTATACACAACATTAACGGGATATCTGATATCACCAATACACAACACAGACGGGATGTCTGATGTCACTAATACACAACACAAACGGGATATCTGATATCACCTATACACAGCATTAACGGGATATCTGATATCACCAATACACAACATTAACGGGATGTCTGATATCACCAATACACAACATTAATGGGATGTCTGATATCACTAATACACAACACAGACGGGATATCTGATATCACCTATACACAACATTAACGGGATATCTGATATCACTAATACACAACACAGACGGGATATCTGATATCATCAATACACAACATTAACGGGATGTCTGATATCACCTATACACAACACAGACGGGATATCTGATATCACCAATACACAACATTAATGGGATGTCTGATATCACATATACACAACATTAACGGGATATCTGATATCACCAATACACAACATTAACGGGATGTCTGATATCACAAATACACAACATTAACGAGATGTCTGATATCACCTATACACAACACAGACGGGATGTCTGATATCACCAATACACAACATTAACGGGATGTCTGATATCACCAATACACAACACAGACGGGATATCTGATATCACCAATACACAACATTAACGGGATATCTGATGTCACCAATACACAACACAAACGGGATGTCTGATTTCACCAATACACAACATTAACGGGATATCTGATATCACTAATACACAACACAGACGGGATATCTGATGTCACTAATACACAACATTAACGGGATGTCTGATATCACTAATACACAACATTAACGGGATGTCTGATTTCACCAATACACAACTCGGGCTGCCGTACATAATATACCCATATTAGGCGAACGGATTTCAGATAGCACGTATTGAGGTTATTTGTTAACACCGGACGGTATTCTTAACCAATAATTGATCTAAATTCAAAAAATCAAGTTACGATGGGGTCTGACAACGTTGCACAAATGTACAACCTCTTTAGACCCTCTTTGTTTATAGTGTATGGGCTTCCTAGAATTGTCGGCTGTGTGCACATGTAGGTCATGTTTTATCGGTGACGAGATATATACACCGCGATTACGTGTCCAGCGGTGATACTATATATAGACTTATTCTCCAGTTGTTGTACATAAACAAGTTACTTCTAACAGTTTAATGTATCATACAATGGTGTTTACTATTTTGCATTAATACAAATGTGAAGTTAATTCTAACTGTGGTATGAATTTCAATTGTAACAGGTGTATCACTTTATAGAAATATCAATGTATAGTTAATATATAATCAATGTATAACTAATGTACATTCAAACTTCTCAATGAAGTAGCAATGTTCATATACATAGCTTAGTTTAAATGCTATAGCATATGGGCGTTACGTCATAATGATAAATACGATTTAATGACATCATATTGATATACAAACACGTCATAATGATATATACAAATACGTCATAATGAAATATACAAATACGTCATACATAATGATACATGTATATATAAATACGTCATAGTGATATAAATAGATACGTCATAATGATATAAATAAATACGTCATAATGATATATCCAAATACGTCATAATGATATATACAAATACGTCATAATGATATATATAAATACGTCATAGTGATATAAATAAATACGTCATAATGATATATACAAATACGTCATAATGATATAAATAAATACGTCATAATGATATATACAAATACGTCATAATGATATATACAAATACGTCATAATGATATATACAAATACGTCATAATGATATACAATTGTATACAAATACGTCATAATGATAAATACGTCATAATGATATATATAAATACGTCATAATGATATATACAAATACGTCATAATGATATATATAAACACGTCATAATGATATATATAAATACGTCATAATGATATATACAAATACGTCATAATGATATATACAAATACGTCATAATGATATATACAAATACGTCATACATAATAATATATATAAACACGTCATAATGATATATACAAATACGTCATAATGATATATACGATTTCAAGAATCATTTAACAATTAAACGCCGGTTAGATTTTATTCATTGTCAATATATTTACATTTTAAACCACAGTTTTTCATTGCCTCAGTGTTTATCTAGGCTGCATCTATGAGCGTATAGATGCAGTCAAAATCTCAAGACGTGGTTGTTATATGTCATTTTGATCAACATCCTGGAGAGTATAATAAAGGTAAATGTAAATATGGCAATTAAACGCTTGTTAATATAAATGCAATCTGGGTGACAGATAAATGTTCATATTCCCTAACGGGCGCCATTTTATTTATCTGTCACCCAGCTTGCATTTATTTAACAATTAAACGCTTGTTAGATTGTATTTATTGTCAATATAAATGCAATCTGGCCGATAAATATTCATGGCCGACGGAAAAGTAACATCATAACCTCCTTTTGTGATATTTTTTTTTTTGCAGACAACTTGAACCGTTTATCAACAAACGACAACACGTATCAACAACACCCAGTCCTAAAGAGCCTCATTCGGAACGGAAATTAGATGTGAATTCGGCTTGCACTTGAATATGTGGCAACAAAGCTAGGATAGCATGTGCATGGATTGTACAGGTCGACGTACATTCTAAAGGCAAATCCATAAAGACTTTTAGGACATACTCACTCCTTGATGATCAATGTAATAGATCTTTGGTAAAAACTAATTTGAAGGTGAAGTTCCTAAGGTAACTTATTCTTTGTAATTCTTTGAAGGAGATGTGGACACAACGGGTAGAATAGCTGGTGGATTTGTTGTAGAGAGTATTGATGGTACAGCATCACGTGATCTGCCTTCCTTTTTCAGAATGTACAGAAATTCTAGACATTAAGGATGACATTCCACCTGATTGGCAGGAAAAAACGATTGGAACTCTGAGGTTCGCCCTAAGCTCAGAGGCTCAGCTAACAAATCCAGTTGTAGCAAAACTTGCATTCACCTAGGTGGATAGACATCAGATTTCCCATCATGTTATAACAGGTTCCAGTTGAAAGATTGTTTGAATTCAGACCAGATTGCCTTAAGTAACATAGAAAATAATGTACAATACCGTATAGACTCATTTGATAGTTTTCGACAATTTTGTAGACGAAATTTTGATAAGAAGGGAGATAACTCAAACATCACAAATCATGTCAATTTACATAAAATTGAGTAATGTTATTAAATATCTGTTAATATGTTAAAATATGTCTTTTGTAAAGCGGTTACGCTGGAGTTAGATAATATTGGTATATTCGTAATGAACCTTAATGATTCCTTCCCATCGTTACACCTTTTAATACATATATATCTCATTGTTGCTATTTTATACTATCTTGTCAATTTAATAACAATCACATGGTTTGTGTTATAGTCATTATTATACCGCATGTGGAGCCTTAAGTGAAATAAAAAAAAATCAGTTTTTTGTTTGTTTGTTTTAAGGACTAATGTGTAGACATATCATCTAATAACCTTGACCACTGTGTAGACACATCATCTAATAACCTTGACCACTGTGTAGACATATCATCTAATAACCTTGACCACTGTGTAGACACATCATCTACGAACCTTGACCACTGTGTAGAAATATCATCTAATAGCCTTGACCACTGTGTAGACACATCATCTAATAGCCTTGACCACTGTGTAGACACATCATCTACGAACCTTGACCATTGTGTAGACACATTATCTAAGAACCTTGACAACTGTGTAGACACAACACTTAAGAACCTTGGCCACTGTGTAGATATATCAACTAAGAACCTTGACCACTGTGTAGACACAACATCTAAGAACCTTGACCACTGTGTAGACACAACATCTACGAACATTGACCAATGTGTAGACCCATCATCTAAGAACCTTGACCACTGTGTAGACACAACATCTACGAACCTTGACCAATGTGTAGACACAGCATTTACGAACATTGACCACTGTGTAGACCCATCATCTAAGAACCTTGACCACTGTGTAGACAATACATCTAAGAACCTTGACCACTGTGTAGACCCATCATCTAAGAACCTTGACCACCGTGTAGTCATATCATCTACGAACGTTGACCACTGTGTAGTCATATCATCTAAGAACCTTGACCACTTTGTAGACACATCATCTACGAACCTTGACCACTGTGTAGTCATATCATCTACGAACGTTGACCACTTTGTAGACACAGCATCTACGAACCTTGACCACTATGTAGAAACATCATCTACGAACCTTGACACAACATTTAAGAACCTTGACCACGGTGTAGACACAGCACGTAAGAATATTCGCCACTGTGTAAACACAACATCAAAAACCTTGACCACTGTGTAGACACAACATCAAAAACCTTGACCACTGTGTAGATATATCAACTAAGAACCTTGACCACTGTGTAGACACAACATCTAAAAACCTTGACCACTGTGTAGATATATCAACTAAGAACCTTGACCACTGTGTAGACACAACATCTAAAAACCTTGACCACTGTGTAGACACAACATCAAAAACCTTGACCACTGTGTAGACACAGCATCTAAAAACCTTGACCACTGTGTAGACACAACATCAAAAACCTTGACCACTGTGTAGACATAGCATCTAAAAACCTTGACCACTGTGTAGACACAACATCAAAAACATTGACCACTGTGTAGACACAGAGAGAGAGGCAAAATTTATATATTGAACACTGTCTCCAAATCTAGTATTGAAAAACAGATGAAGAAGTCAGTAGTCCAACCTGACTCACGTGACATTCACAGATATAAATACTAATCTACTGTTACCGTAATTAAACTTTCTATGTAAATAAAATAGAAGTATCAATACTACATTGGTTGCCGAGGGTTTTCCGTCACCCTGGGACGTAGGAGTGTCACGTGGCGATAATTGCTGGGAATAGTATATCGAGGCTTGTATTGAGTATAGGTAACTGAACTGGGGAGGGGTGAACTGTAGATAGTCTACCTGAGGAGACAAATCAAGAGTTACCACTTACATACTTACCTGGGAATTAATTTCACATCAGTACTTTACTTTAAACTTTTGAAGCAAAATTGATACGTAAATGTTGAGAATACTCCAAAAGGTGTTTGATAATCACATTTGTTGAAAATGAAACGTTTAATGCAATATATAGAATTAATATGTGTAAAAATATGTACACCTGGGAAAATCGATTTTCTTTGGTATAAAGTGGTAGTTTTTTTTCGAGTATAAATGCGCTGCTAATTTCAAACACAGGTACGAATTTGTACCACCGTGTAATCAAGGGTCCTCAAAACCCCAATTGGCCTTCCTGTATATTTGTTGTGGTGTGAACGGAAGTTGATACAGTGAGTTAACACTGTACAATCATCTACATTCGCAGGCTCCTTTGAATGTTTGTATTCCATCATCGGAGCTTCTTAATAGTTGGTACGATAGCACGTGGTGCTTACGGGAGATGACGTCAGAGATGGAGAGTTTGACAGTGAAGATTGAAAGATATCCTGTATGGGGCGCCGTTTTATTATTTATTCCCATTTGGTGATATCACCTATTCAGTCAGTGATATCACCTATTCGAATAGGTGATATCACCAATTCATTTTTCAAATAAGTGATATCACCTATTCGAATGAGTGATATCACCTATACGAATAGGTGATATCATTTATGAAATTTTATAAGTGATATCACCTATTCGAATTGGTGATATCACCTATTCGAATGAGTGATATCACCTATTCGAATGGGTGATATCACTTAATGAAACGAATAGATGATATCACTTATTTGAATATGTCACTTATTGTGATATCACCAAATGGGAATAAATAATAAAACGGCGCCCCATAATCCTGCAGTACATTTCAAGAAATTTATAGCGATAACAAAGTTCAATTGTCAAAGTCCGTGATGGCCGTCTGTCGGCCATATTGTTTTTCAGATCAAAAACATCACAATTTGATTAGCACAACTATAGTGACCAAACGGTCTCCTATCACTTTATATATAGGGAGATACCCGCCCTACCTTTTTATCTACATGTTATTTACTGTTATTTATGAACTGTACATAGAACAATTTGTATATATATAAACAACCAAGAGGTGTAGAATTAGCGTTGCTTAATAATTATTGGAAAACAAATTAACCAATGTGCAACCGGTATGTAACCTGGAGATGTCACCATTACTCCGTAATAAAATGACGATAAGGTGTCATCAATAAGCTGAACCAAGCTTTCAACTGATTCGGATACTGTAGTAGAAAATAACCAATACACTCTTAGATATGACAATGATTTTAGACTTCCTCCTTTTGGGTTTTCTCTTACAACTCTCTCCTTCATATCCTCCACTACTCAGTTGGCACTCATTAGATTATCAGTACCGCCATTGCCCTCTATCAATCTCTTAACGTTTCAACCATTATTATCTGTTTACTTCAGTATTGGAAAGCGAAAGTCGAACATTTAATTTTTGTCCAAGACATAAATGTAGTTCCCTCATATATGATTTTTATCGTGTGAGTCTAGTTGGATTCCCAGTTTGATTAGGCTGTGGACATCCACGTGAGAATATCTTTCACTTTTTCTTTGAGTGTCATTTATTTCGACAATGAAAGGCACATTATATTCCATAATCTGAGGTGTTAGGAATTGAGTTAAACTCAGAATAACGTTTGTTTGTTAATTCAGACCTTTCTGTATATCTTATTACCATTGCGTTAAGATGTAGTTTCATCAAATCCAGCAATATATTTTTAGAGTGGTATATTTTATGCTGTGTACTGGTATTGTATCTACTGTCTAACTCATTGTAGCTGTAAATGATGGGAGAAGCCCGCATTAAGTAAGTAATAACTTGTGTCCAATCCCTTGTTTAAACTAGTTTTGGAAATTAGAATATGCTTTTTTGTTGGTTTTCTGAATTTGAAACATGAACTATTTTAAACAAGATATTTTCAATGCATAAAATTTGTCCTCAGGCTAATAAAACATAAATTGACAGGTAATTCACATTTGTTATATCTCGACACTTTGCGAGTCTCGACTGTGCTATTGCAGATGTAGTTAGTCGTGTACAATATGTTCCTCCAGTGTTGGGTTCAAATAAAATGGAAGCTATCTTTTTACTATACATTCCATGCATTTGAGTTTTGATGACTTTGCTAGCTCTTTCGACCGATATTTCTTACCGATAACTTTTCCTGTGCTAAAAATGGCACGAGCCCTGAATTACATGAGTGACGTTGTTTTGTTGTTCTTTAAATCAGAGAAATGTAACTCTTGAAATCGGCTTCGAACAATTATACAAATATTATCAGAGGAACGGACAAACTCTAGAACGTGTAGACCTACAGGACTTACATTTTTTCAGAGACTTGTCTCTGATTTTTTGTAGTTTGTGAATTTTCAAGAAAATCCATTAAAAACATTTTTAAAAGATTTGAAAATTATCAAAATAAATCAAATACATGGTACAAATATTATGCGTTTCAATACATTTTGCAGGATTCTTGTCTCTGTTCACACCTGCAAGTCCGTAAAGATTTCTGTTACAATTTACCAAACTGGCGAGTCTCTCGAACAGTAGTTGAACATATAAAGGTAGTGCCTGGTTACTTCCCTTTGTCGAACTCTTTTATGTTTGTACATTGCCACGTAATTTCAACCACCACCATTTTCCGCTGTCGGCTTGACACATGTTGCAACGAGAAATCGCCAAGTATCCATTAAGTTCTACATATATTTTGGCGATTCAGTATATAACGTGTTCACAGAAAGAATTTTGTAAGAACCATTGAAGAATGGATATGAAACTGAGCGTAGTTACACTTGTATTGGGTTTGATTTCGTACGTTTTCGGTGGCGAGTTGACATTCGAACTACCAGACAACGCCAAACAATGCTTTTACGAACATATTGACAAAGGTGTCGAGTCAACTCTGGAGTTCCAGGTAAATATATGTTTAAGACGTTTTTCATTTAAAGGTTCCCATGCTAATTATCATTTCAGATCACAGACGCTTGTATCTGGTAGTAAACAAACTCAAAATTTGTAACCCGATCACGAATTAAAATCAATACCCATATTTATAATTCCTCGGGTACAAGATTCTTTGATCAGGCGGAGTTGCGTTGAAGGCGTACAGCGAGTCCCAAAGACTTTTGAAGCATAGAAGCATATAAGTAATAATTGAAAAGATTCCCTTTTAGTTAAAGGAGTTAACCCCCCCCCCCCCCCCCCCCCCCCCCCCGCACACTGTGCATAATGCTAATAATATGTAACAGAGTGCATGATTAATTAAATTTAAATCACTGCCTCGATCCGCTAGGGATCAAACCTGGGACCTCTGGCTTACTAGTCTTACACTCAACCGATCGAGCTAAAGAGAAGATTTCTCTATATATAGCTAGCCAAGCGGTATATTGCGGCTAGTATTTACAGAGACATATATACAGAGAGATTGGCAGCTCTCTATTTGCCCTTGTGTTTACATAGTGGCCCCTGACCTTCCCACAATCCTTTGCGGTCGCTCGGTTCAGTCTTAACTAGACGCCATATTGGAGAAAACTTGAAAACCAGACACATAATTATCGATAATTTCTATTTGAAATCATCACCAAGATCCAATTATTTGCTTTAATTTTATTAATATCAAAGTGCAGAAGTGTCATCAATATGAAATATATCACAATTTGCTGTCCAAGTGTTTGTATTTTGAGTATGAAAGTCAAGCACAACGCAGGAAAGATCGGCGGGAATCTCCAATTTTCGAAAAGTCCCTATGGGGTTTTCGAGAATACGGATAAATGACAACAATGTGCATGATAATCAAGACCACATTCCATAAGTATAATAGTTTTTGGTTAATGTGGTAACTTTTGTAGTGGCCTAGATAAAACAATGTGCTTTTTGTGTGCGTTTAAAATTGACGATGTTTTGGTCGGACGTAATGGCTGCTTAATTACAAAACTTGGACATGTCGAATAGGACCCAATGGATTTTAGAAAATACGGATAAATGGCAACAATGTGCATGATCAATAAGACTATATCCCATAAGTATGATAGTTTTTGGTTAATGTGGTAACTTTTGTAGTGGCCTAAATAAAACGATGTGCTTTTTGTGTGCGTTTAAAATTGACGATGTTTTGGTCTGACGTAATGGCGGATTAACCAGAACATGTCGAATAAGTTCAAATACTACGATACACACATGCGCATAGCCCGATTTACCTGCGCTCGCGTGTGTTTGATAGGAGACAGGACGCTCTCGATAAGGGATATGCTTGAGTGGTCACGAATAAAGGGAGCCACTATGTGTACGGGGAAATAGCGATGTTACTAATCTCTCTGTATATATGTCTCTGGTATTTACCAGGTTTACAAATATGTATAGGAACTAGCGACTTCTCGTTCTCAATTCAAACATCTTACTCCTAGGCGAAAGGGGAAAATTCCCACAAATCTGAGCTAGTAATATAAAGTAACCTGTACTCCAATTTTACATGTACATACACATGTTCAATATTCCGGAGGGCTGTGAGATCGCAAGAAACCCTGATATTTAAAAAAAAGTATTGAATTCTGCATCCCATAGTTCTACCCAGCCACAAAAGAAAGCTCTTATTAGAACGCTGTACAGTCTCCCTGCAAACGCCGGCGATGACCACACACATTTGAAAGACATGCCCCCATAGCTCCTATTGTCTTGTAGATCGTGGCTATGGTGACATTACAGCGACCCACTGCACTCTTATTAGAAAGTCAAGCAAAGGCATTTGTTTTGAACATGTTCAAAGTGGGCTTGGGGTTCTATGTGATCCCACAGCGTCTACTGGCGATGCTTGTCATCGTTCTGCGCGCACCTCAGCATTCTGCATTTTTCTTTGATGCTGTGGGGTCGCCGTAAGAACGCTGCTCTTGTGTGATGGGTTTAAGTGTTACTGTGGCAAATTTCAATTAAGTTATAAAGAGTAACTGAAGTGTGAGAATTGGATGGGGGAATGATGAAATCAGGGCTGTATGTCCGAGGGATAAATTTACTGAAGTATTTTCGTAATCCATTAATTTTGATGTAAAATTGGCAACTGAAATACTACCCTAGAATTTGTATATTTTTCTAGAATTGTTTAACTTATGTAAATTTAATTTCACCATCTAGTGTAAAATTGACAGTAAAGTTGGCATATATATATATACTGATGGAAAGCGCGTCATTAATGACGGTAACAGGTGTACAGATAGCTGTACATATGTATGTATAAAATAATGTACATGTTCAGATACCCAATTGCAATAGGATTTATAGCTAATAATGCAGCATGATCTGTTCTCAGAAACATAATGCTGCTGTAGCATTATGGAAATCAGATTTATTGATTTTTTATATCTAAATTTACCTTTTGATGAATTCTGTATAAAATTTCTGCTTGAAAGATTTCACCCCTTATATTATAAATCTGTCTTGGTCAGAGTCTCTATCAATCGGAACTCCTCCGAGCTTGCCAGAAAGGCTCGAGGTTGTCCGATTGAGTCTCTATGTGTTCATGTTTAAAATTGGATTACCACAAATCTTAAATTGGCCATTTTGATATCTTTATTTGCAGATAACAGAATAAGTTTATTACAGTCAAAGATGAAACTGTTTTTTTTTACAGAAAGAAGTTAAATATCCACAAATCTTTTATTTCTTGCTACATTTTTTATACTTTGTAAAAAGCCGGTGATTAAATTGATTTAAAAAGTATTTGACTATTTTTTAGCTATAGTAAAGAAATGGGTTATTGTGTGACCAATTTCTATTATGCTTAAATATATATACGGTACTAGATGGCTTATTAGGTTTAATAGCTATATATAGACTTGTATGAATGATAGTATTATTGACTATATATTATGTATACAGGATGATGAAGATAATTATTCACTTTGATGAATATTAGCTTCAATTGTAAAAATTAATCTTTAAATTCTTAGATTCTATATAAATAGGGCAACATTGTAAATCAGTGCCAGAGTAGTGATTTCATTCTGGTAATGGGGCCGCGGTGGCCGAGTGGTTAAGGTGTCCCAACACTTTATCACTAGCCCTCCACCTCTGGGTTGCGAGTTCGAAACCTACGTGGGGCAGTCCAGGTGGTTTTTCTCCGGGTACTCCGGCTTTTCTCCACCTCCAAAACCTGACACGTCCTTAAATGACCCTGGCTGTTAAAAGGATGTTAAATAAAACAAGCCAAACCAAATCAGTGCCATCGATTTATAAAGACCTTGGCTTTTGGTGTCTTCTGGCACCTGTCATTAAATGAATTCTATCTAATATGTAAACAATCTTTTGTAGGTGATTACTGGAGGCCAGTATGATGTGGACATGGAACTGACGGCACCTAACAAACAGGTTCTGTACAAGGACGTAAAGAAACAATATGACAGTTTTACCTGGACACCTGACCAGAAAGGCATTTACCAGTTCTGCTTTAGTAATGAATTCTCAACATTCTCCCATAAAGTTGTATATTTCGACCTCCAGATTGGAGATGAGAAGCCTCTCTTTGATGCAGACTCTGGAAGCAAACATCACACTGCCATGACACTGGTAAGTTTTACTTTTCTGAAATAAGGACCAGTTTTTAGATAAATTTACACTGGTAAGTTGTAGTTTTCTGAAATAAGGATCAAGGTTTCAGATCAATTCACACATTTTACAAGTATACATACGTATATATGAAACATGTAGCCATTCCTTCAGCAATGGATTGTGATGAATTCCTCAAATATACGGAAATAGGCAGATGTGAATGTAATGGATGCAGCTTTGTAATGCTAGAATGCCATTGTATACAAAAACAGTAAGATTTCTGGACTTTTAAAGTCTAAGGAAAGGAAATAGTACTGTAGAGAAGGTGGAAATGATTAAGAATCCATTATCTCATAGACCAGGCGGTCTCAGGAGTTCATTAACCAAGGGAGATAACTCAAAACCAAGGGAGATAACTCATATAACAAATGGTCTCAGAAATCCAATCATTTTATTCTAATCTGACAATTCTTGTAATCAGAGTAAGTTATGCTTATCAAAGATATGCCTGTTGGTCTCGGTACAAAGCTTGGTGAGGTGGCTGTATAGTGAAACAGTTTTGATGGGAATGGCACCTGAGCACTATCTTGGTAACAATGCATGCTAATTTTTCTCTAGATGAATGTTTAGGGATGATGTTGAGGTTATGCATGTAGTATTTATATCCTTTCTGTATTAATTTGGGTCCACATATATTTCTAATTGTGTATGCTGTTTAATTTAAATTTCCTGTTAATTTCACCAGCAAAATTCTAAATTTAATTATGTAATGACATTAATCAATCCATCTACCAGGTATCTGAGGAAGTTTTCATGTAGATTTTATCAAATTGAACCTGTTTTACCTAATTTATGCCTGGAGGTGTAAATAATCATTATTTTATGCATATATGCCTTTAAGGAAAGTTTACTTATATTAATTATATAAGCTTCTGAAGAATCTAACAGTTGTTATAAAAATGAGTTATAACATGACAATGTTGAACATTTGAATATAATTGAAATGTAAATTATTATCAAAATTAAAACTTTGAAAAATTGACAGTCAGCATTATAGTGTTATTATAAATAGCCATTAAGTAATGGGTTATATTGGGTTTCTCAGTATTGAATTTGTTTCTCAAAAATTGGCACCATTTAATCCCTTGCATGTTTATACTTTAAAAGTATCCTTTATTATAATTTCACATAAAATTTTGAGGTTGTGGTTGTAATTTTGATTCCCATCTTAGTCTCTTGTCACATTCCCACATTTATCCTTTGACGTTGAAACTACTCTAAACCAGCTTTAGTAGCTCTACTAATTTTCACAATTTCCACATCAGAACAAGTTTTGTGGCAATTGATCATGACTTTTGTGAAACAGACTTTACTGGTACTTTCACTTTACACCAGTTTTATGTAGGCGTATAGCTATGCATGTAATACATTTGAACACCAGGCATAGTATGTACATGTTAAAACAATAGGACCAGAGTGTATGTGTTGTCATTAGATAAATAGGTCAGGTCTACAATGGCTACATGAAGAAAAGCAAAATAACAAATATTGATCATGAAAACACAATATCATAGAAAATATGGTTAAAATAGATCTATATGAAATTATTTTACGTATGTAATTGAACAGTCAATGCATTAGTATATATATCTGATAAAATGAGTCATCCCTATCTTTATTTGTAACTTTCAAGAACTTGTTCTGGGCGAAAGAAAATTGTACACGAAAGTAAGTTGGTTTACAGTGAGTATACTGTTATGATCGTTTCAGGGTGTGGGGCATTAGTATATAGGTATAATATGATGGGGTCTAGATCTACGAATTTTCTTTTGTACCCTCCATGATAATTAGTTTGTTTGATAAGATCAGAAAGTATTTATGTTTTAGGAATTACGTTGACCCACTCTTAGACACGCTTTTGCGAAGACACTTGTCAATCCAAGTAACTTTTGTGGAACTCTTACATTGTTAGAAAAATATTTTTGGTTGTAAATTAACAATAATTAAAAAATTAAATTTAAAGGAATTTTATTGTAACTGAAAAAAAAGACTCCGTTTATGAAATACTTTGTAAATCCCTGATACATTAATTACATTGAAATTAGTCTTAAGCCGCATTATCAACTGTCATCATATATAACAAAATTGGCTGTATTTTAACAGGGGAGATAATCCAATATTGAGTGGGTAAACCAATAGTTAGGGGAGATAATCCAATAGTTAGGGGAGATAACCCAATTATTCCCTGTATTTCCTAAGTAGCTATTGCATGCCTGTGGTAGAATTGGTGTTGTCAGATGGAGCATTATTTTGCTTAACAAGAAAAAGCAAGCATATTTTTGCCAAGCATAACATGAATTTGATTGATTAAACCTTAAAGAAAACAATATGGGACATGGATTTCTTATCATTTGATTTTAGATGGAAACATCCTCTGTAAGCGTCCATGAAAACCTGAAAGTGGTCCTGGATTTCCAAACACATCACCGCCTGCGGGAGGCTCAGGGTCGTGTCTACGCCGAGGACTTAAATGAGAGAGTTTTCTTTTGGTCGATAGGCGAGTCACTCATTGTGCTGATCATTGGAATTGGACAGGTTCTGGTGTTGAGGAGTTTCTTCACCGATACTCGAAATAACTCTAAGCCCTGATAGATATGTGAACATTACAATATTAAACAGTATTTTCTTTATGCTGAATGTCATCGCAGCTTTAATAGAAACAGCCATTGAACCTCTGTGTGGTACGGATTATAATAGCCAGCTTGGGAATCAAATGATATAATAAGTATGTAGAAGGGATCATCACAGCTACAGAACTTGTGTGCTTTAAATTTGTAATTGAACTGGAGGTAAAAATGATGTGTAGCACGAAAATAACGATGACCTTCTCTTTTGATAGTATGACTAGATTGTTATTGACTGTTTACTTTATAATATACCGCAATGACAATAATACCACACACAAGTTATGTAATGAAAACAAAAACAGAAGGACCTTTTCTTCTTCTTTTTGTGTGAAAAAGTCTAATTAGAACTGTATGCTTATATGAATATTTCTTCAAAGTGTTTGCAGTATATATAGTGTGTAAGGGAAAAAATGTTAATTAAGCATACTGTAAATTAACATGCATTTTCTGGAATAGGTCAGTGAGCAATTTGCTGTTTATAATAGAGATTTACAAAAGTGAGTTAAGGAAAGTGAGATGTACATGTATGTGTGTGAATTTAGACATCTACTGTAGAAGAACATGTACAGAGCATAGTTACTTGCAAATACTCATACCAGCTGTAAAATCATTTCAAAATCTAAAGCTTGAAAATTCAAATGTGAAATAAAAATTGAAATTTTATAACAAAAACATGATCAAGTGCATTGAACTGTTCTGATTCATCATTCAGACCATTTTATTTCGTTACGTAGAATGTTTCTGCATCTTTTTGACTTAACTGTTATGAAACAGCATATATTGATAAGAATTGTCTATTTATAACTATGTGACCTTGAGATAAAGTCAAGCTCTATTAAATAATGTATTATACACTGCCATCCTAAAAGTCATCAATCTTTTGATGTGTTATTAAGATATTATAAATCAATAATTAAAAAATTACAAATTCTTGGAGTTTACTTTGAAAATTGAAACCCAGGATCAAGGTTGGGACCTACTTTTCAAGAAAGTCAGTATACATACATCATGTACATTAAAATTATACTCCAGGAATTAGACATTAAAAAGAATTTTATTTTGTGAAAAAACAAGAAAAACGCTTTCACAATTATCAAAATTGCTAAATTCTAAGGATTTCATTGTCAATATCCATATCGGCTTATGACAGACTATAACAATATCATTTTGAGAAGTTAGAAAAAAACTGCAATACAAGTATTTACCTATTAAGTCAGATTTACTGAATTATATTCCTTTAAAGGAACATCGAGTGTATGTGTAAGTATATGTTGTATGTGTTTAGGTAGTGGAAGAACAAAGGATGGCGTCGTAATAACATGGATTTTGTACGAAATCCTACTGTTAAACCTCTCAACTTATAGTCTCGTCTAGTCCATAACTTTTGATCTGATCAAACCTTAAAAGTCCTTTAATTTCATCACCCATAATTCAGTGTACATGTACATAGAGACTCTGGCTATGATATTGACGAAAAATTCTGACGAGTTCTAAGTGGCTATGCAATTAGTATCGTGTTTCTATCCTTGAAACCAAAATTGCAGGATATTATGGGAAGAGTTCACGTTTCAATTTCATATTGATATCAAGCTTGTTTTTTTATTTACTCTGTGGGTAGGTAACAGAATTAACAGTGGGTTCCTGACTGTAGTTGTTGACAACTTGTGTGTGTGTGCTATTGTTTATTTATTAGTTTTGGTGTGTGTGTGTTTTGAAAGAGAATGCATCCATCATCTGTAGGGTGACATGGTTAGGATCATATTAAACAGAGAAAAAAGGAAAAAGTCAAGTTTTTTTTTTTGAGAAATGAATTATATGATCATTCAGATGGTACAAATATATTTGTGACCGATATATTTTAAGTTCCTTCTCTGCGATACACCTAGGCCGACACAAGGGATATCGATTATAGAGACAAATTGTAAGAATTGAACTAGATAATACTTGGTTTAATTGGTGTTTGTATCAATTTGATGTGCTCACTGAATAAGAGCAGTACCCTAAATACTTTTCACAAGAAGTTATTATAATTCACTCTTCAATTGTGTCCACCCACTATCAATGTTGTATAATTACAGACTTACAAAATATTTTATAATGATATTTTTTTCCACCATTAAATTACCTTTTTCAATCCTTTTTATGCAATTTGAAAACAAAAAAGAAATCTTTTGTAATAGTTAAATCGTTTAATTTACTGTACATGTAGAGATTTTGATCAAACTGATATCAAATACATGTTCTCCCTACCAGCTCTCGAGGATATATGATACTTATTAAACGTATGTTGGTATGTCAGTTGTCGGCGATGTTTGTACTATTTGTATAATTTTTTTAACATTGGATGATCGATTGAAAAGTCACTGTAAACAAATATCATTTATTGAAAAAGAAGTTGTTTGTGTAATGTGTGCTGGTCTACCACTTAATGAGTAATGAATTATAAAACAAGTAAAATGAAATTTGACACCATTCTATACGAGAATTTTTCAAAATCTTTCTATTGACTACATACACACACTTACAATTTCAAAAAAATAGAATAATGAGATTTATTCTATTCTTATATCTGTATCGGGAAAAATAATTATTGAAATTAACATTAAAAAAAAATTTCTCTTCACTTCATGTCTCAATACCAGAACTAATTTTGTTCTTCTGAAAATGCCTATCAATTTTTTCTGATTTTAGGCAAGGTTCCTTTTCTGAAAAGCTATATATAAAGTGCTGTATTTTGTTTTTGATTCACTAATTAGAGTGATTTAGTGTAACAGACATGCCATGTATAACAGTAATGTATGAGTGACACCACAGATTTTATGTAAGGATTTTATGTTAGTAATAAATTTTTTACCAACTTGACCAGCTTTTGTGGTTATCTGAATGCTACCTACTCATTTTCTCACCTGATTTGAGAGACACTCGAAGGAAAACTGAGCTTATTAACATGATGTTGTAACTGTTGTTTCCATCGTTTCTCTGTGATCAACTGCCAGACCAGCTGGACGGGAATGCTGAGGAACAGACATAAGCAAATTTTTCAAACTCGGGGTCGTTCTCTTGCTAAAGTATATATTTTGCTTCTCCAGAAAAGACAAGGGGATTAATATCTGCCCATTTACTTAGATGTATGGTAATTACACAATATTTCTGTTGTTTTAAATACAAAATATATTAGTGTGTAATCATTGTTTAGATACAGTATATAAGTAATCCCACAAGATCTATACACATCAACCAAAAGTTCTATTGGTGCCTTCTGCTATAGAGGAGTTTTCAGCTTTGATATTTCTTTGGTTACCATGGAAACAGTCAAATTCTAGCATTTTCTGGAACCTGTCTTCAAAAACTGTTTAAAATAGTTTCATTAAACTGTATACACACTCCAATGTATTGAGTTAGCTCTACACTCTAGACTTTATGACGGCAGTGTGTCGAGTTAGCTCTACACTCCAGACTTTATGACGGCAGTGTGTCGAGTAAGCTCTACACTCCAGACTTTATGACGGCAGTGTGTCGAGTTAGCTCTACACTCTAGACTTTATGACGGCAGTGTGTCGAGTTAGCTCTACACTCTAGACTTTATGACGGCAGTGTGTCGAGTTAGCTCTACACTAGACTTTATGACGAGTGTGTCGAGTTAGCTCTACACTCTAGACTTTATGACGGCAGTGTGTCGAGTTAGCTCTACACTCTAGACTTTATGACGGCAGTGTGTCGAGTTAGCTCTACACTCTAGACTTTATGACGAGTGTGTCGAGTTAGCTCACACTCCAGACTTTATGACGGCAGTGTGTCGAGTTAGCTCTACACTCTAGACTTTATGACGGCAGTGTGTCGAGTTAGCTCTACACTCTAGACTTTATGACGGCAGTGTGTCGAGTTAGCTCTACACTCCAGACTTTATGACGGCAGTGTGTCGAGTTATCTCTACACTCTAGACTTTATGACGGCAGTGTGTCGAGTTAGCTCTACACTCTAGACTTTATGACGAGTGTGTCGAGTTAGCTCTACACTCTAGACTTGATGACGGCAGTGTGTCGAGTTAGCTCTACACTTTAGACTTTATGACGGCAGTGTGTCGAGTTAGTTCTACACTCCAGACTTTATGATGGCAGTGTGTCGAGTTAGCTCTACACTCTAGACTTTATGACGGCAGTGTGTCGAGTTAGCTCTACAATCTAGACTTTATGACGGCAGTGTGTCGAATTAGCTCTACACTCTACACTTTATGACGGCAGTGTGTCGAGTTAGCTCTACGCTCTAGACTTTATGACGGCAGTGTGTCGAGTTAGCTCTACACTCTAGACTTTATGACGGCAGTGTGTCGAGTTAGCTCTACACTCTAGACTTTATGACGGCAGTGTGTCGAGTTAGCTCTACACTCTAGACTTTATGACGGCAGTGTGTCGGGTTAGCTCTACACTCTAGACTTTATGACGGCAGTGTGACGAGTTAGCTCTACACTCTAGACTTTATGACGGCAGTGTGACGAGTTAGCTCTACACTCTAGACTTTATGACGGCAGTGTGTCGAGTTAGCTCTACACTCCAGACTTTATGACGGCAGTGTGTCGAGTTAGCTCTACACTCTAGACTTTATGACGGCAGTGTGTCGAGTTAGCTCTACACTCTAGACTTTATGACGGCAGTGTGTCGAGTTAGCTCTACACTCCAGACTTTATGACGGCAGTGTGTCGAGTTAGCTCTACACTCTAGACTTTATGACGGCAGTGTGTCGAGTTAGCTCTACAATCTAGACTTTATGACGGCAGTGTGTCGAATTAGCTCTACACTCTACACTTTATGACGGCAGTGTGTCGAGTTAGCTCTACGCTCTAGACTTTATGACGGCAGTGTGTCGAGTTAGCTCTACACTCTAGACTTTATGACGGCAGTGTGTCGAGTTAGCTCTACACTCTAGACTTTATGACGGCAGTGTGTCGAGTTAGCTCTACACACCAGACTTTATGACGGCAGTGTGTCGAGTTAGCTCTACACTCTAGACTTTATGACGGCAGTGTGTCGAGTTAGCTCTACACTCTAGACTTTATGACGGCAGTGTGTCGAGTTAGCTCTACACTCTAGACTTTATGACGGCAGTGTGTCGAGTTAGCTCTACGCTCTAGACTTTATGACGGCAGTGTGTCGAGTTAGCTCTACGCTCTAGACTTTATGACGGCAGTGTGTCGAGTTAGCTCTACGCTCTAGACTTTATGACGGCAGTGTGTCGAGTTAGCTCTACACTCTAGACTTTATGACGGCAGTGTGTCGAGTTAGCTCTACACTCCAGACTTTATGACGGCAGTGTGTCGAGTTAGCTCTACACTCTACACTTTATGACGGCAGTGTGTCGAGTTAGCTCTACGCTCTAGACTTTATGACGGCAGTGTGTCGAGTTAGCTCTACGCTCTAGACTTTATGACGGCAGTGTGTCGAGTTAGCTCTACACTCTAGACTTTATGACGGCAGTGTGTCGAGTTAGCTCTACACTCTAGACTTTATGACGGCAGTGTGTCGAGTTAGCTCTACACTCTAGACTTTATGACGGCAGTGTGTCGAGTTAGCTCTACACTAGACTTTATGACGGCAGTGTGTCGAGTTAGCTCTACACTCTAGACTTTATGACGGCAGTGTGTCGAGTTAGCTCTACACTCTAGACTTTATGACGGCAGTGTGTCGAGTTAGCTCTACACTCTACACTTTATGACGGCAGTGTGTCGAGTTAGCTCTACGCTCTAGACTTTATGACGGCAGTGTGTCGAGTTATCTCTACACACCAGACTTTATGACGGCAGTGTGTCGAGTTAGCTCTACACTCCAGACTTTATGACGGCAGTGTGTCGAGTTAGCTCTACACTCTAGACTTTATGACGACAGTGTGTCGAGTTAGCTCTAGACTTTATGACGGCAGTGTGTCGAGTTAGCTCTACACTCTAGACTTTATGACGGCAGTGTGTCGAGTTAGCTCTACACTAGACTTTATGACGGCAGTGTGTCGAGTTAGCTCTACACTCTAGACTTTATGACGGCAGTGTGTCGAGTTAGCTCTACACTCTAGACTTTATGACGGCAGTGTGTCAATAAGACTTTAGTCACTACTTCAGTTCTTAATATTGACTTCTGAACATCATATTAAATAACTCGGCAAGAAATACCACAGTTTGGTTTCCTTATGAGGGAGCTAAATGACTGTCCTTCTTACTATTTAGCATTTAGATATGTCTTCCATTGTGATATTTTGTGTTTTATTTCTGGTCTATCTAGTCAAGCCCTGTTAATCTGTCTCCGTAAATCCATTTCCTCTGATATTCAGCCTCTAACTTACGGAAACAGATTAACCAAATGATATATTGTACTGTCAATCCGTTTGCTCGTGATTCTGTCTCCAGCTCGCTGATTCAGATTTCATTTTCCCTCACTAAAATGATAAATTATATCAGCCAGATAGCTTTTTCAGCATTTATTAGTGACATGATGATGAATCTACATACATCTCCAGATCTCGTAAGAAACCATAGCAACATGTGTACTGAGCTAAAGGTACATTAGTGTTAAAAGCACGACTCTAAATGTAAATTATTGTACGTTAATTGTACCTTTTATTCTTCCTTTCCCTCTCAGATGGAATATTACTGTACATTAATTGTATCTTCTATTCTTCCTTTCCCTATCAGATGGAGTCTGCGTCAGAAGATATCCACGATGCGCTCAATGATGTAGTGGAGGTTCAAACACATTTCCGCCTTCGCGAGGCCCAGGGTCGTATGTACGCTGAAAACCTGAACGACCGTGTGTTTTACTGGTCTCTGGGAGAGTTCCTCATCATTATGTCCATCGGCATCGGTCAAGTGTTCATACTTAGGGGCTTTTTCACAGATAAAAAATCAAGCAGTGGGATTATGACCTCTTGATGAAAATGTCTATAGTTTTAAGGAAGTACTTTATAGGAAGGAAACAAAGGGAAATCTGAAAATGTCTATAATTCTGAGGAAGTACTTTACAGGAAGGAACAAAGGGAAATCTGAAAATGTCTATAGTTTTGAGGAAGTACTTTACAGGAAGGAACAAAGGGAAATCTGAAAATGTCTATAGTTCTGAGGAAGTTCTTTATAGGAAGGAACAAAGGGAAATCTGAAAATGTCTTAAAGTATATTAAATTAATAGTTAAGGATGCAATTAAAGGGGAAAAAGATTTTCAAGGATGCTGTATGAACACGTTTACCCGGGTATAATTATGACACCCTGTATGACTACGTATACCCGGGTATAATGATGATGGGAATAGGGTAAAGCTTACTCCAACGGGTTATTCTGGTGGGAACAGGGTAAAGGTTATACTTAAATGGGTTATTCTGGTGGGAACAGGGTAAAGATTACTCCAACGGGTTATTCTGGTGGGAACAGGGTAAAGGTTATTGCAATGGGTTATTCTGGTGGGAACAGGGTAAATCTTACTCCAATGGGTTATTCTTGTGAGAATAGGGTAAAGGTCACTCTTACAGGTTATTCTGGTGGGAATAGGGTAAAGATTATACTCAAACGGGTTATTCTGGTGGGAATAGGGTAAAAGTAACTCTAACAGTTTTCTGTTGAAACTTTACTGAGCCTGCCACACATTCCGATGAATAAGAACCTGCTCTGTGGTACATCTTAATACTTTGTATCATTGTAACAGGCAGAAATATACATATAGCTAGTTGTCATTACAAGCTACATTGATATATTCTAAGACTTGACACTTTCTGCCTATTATGAAGCATTTAAGTCCCTTGTTTGGCGTAACATATACTTGTTTTAAAACTGTAAACCAGCGTAATGAATTTTGGATGAAACAAAATATTTCCTTTCGTTCTGTGGAATTGACGTTATAAATGAGTTTACTGTATGATTTAAGCTTTTGTTTGAAACAGAGTGCATTGTGTATGAAAGGGCCATTAAAATCCATATTTCAGTATGATAATAGATATGGCATATTAGAGTTAATGGAAACACAAGGGAAGAAATAACCAGAAATTATTTTTTTTTAAATCCAGTTTGACTAAATAAGAATTTAAAGCCAATTAAGTGGTGTAAAACTTAATTAAATTCCTCTTGATTAGACCTAAAGGTGAACTCTACGAAAGTGGAACCGTTTCAAAATATGTGCATTTTAAAATTTATGTTAGCCATTTGATACATTGTACCATGAAATGATACACATAGTCCTCTTGTGTATAATGCTTTGGGGACTGATCGGTATCACTGTCAAATCTTATTGAATTCTTCCAAAAAATATCTGTTAACTGCAAAGACATGCTCGGTTGGTTGTGGATGAATAACAACCTCACCAGGGCTAAGAAGTCCTTACATGTGGAATTGTAGGTTTATTTATATTGATATCATATTAGAGATCCATAGTAGTTTACTGAAATATTTTGTTTGAAAATTTTTATCATAATAAACATCTTTCCATTCTCATGCAAGCTTCCTGTAGTCGTGGTTCAGGAGTTATCTCCCTTCCAGAGAATATGAGTGGGTGTATTTTATAAATGTGACATTATATGCATCAATGAATAAAATTTGGTTTGTCTCCTAAGTTGTGTCTCCTTGATTCTGTACCGATTTATTACTACTAATACAGTAAACCTTTACACTTGTGACACCCACCTCTGACCTTTACACTTGTGACACCCACCTCTGACCTTTACACTTGTGACACCCACCCCTGACCTTTACACTTGTGACACCCACCACTGACCTTTACACTTGTGATACCCACCTCTGACCTTTACACTTGTGACACCCACCTCTGACCTTTTAACTTGTGACACCCACCCCTGACCTTTACACTTGTGACACCTACACCCGACCTTTACACTCACACCCGAGCATTTCACTCATGAGCGACACACTTGACCTGTACCCCTGTGATATACCAAAGATACTGGACACTTTGTGTTTTTATTGAAGCTGCATTGTCATCATGAAAATTTCCACCTCAAAAAGCTGATAAATAAGTCAACAAGAGATAAAGATTGCTTGATTTATTCCCCATGGTAGTATAACATGATACATCAACGTGATCATCACAAACATACACTCCCGTACCAATAAACACTCACACCCCGGTCTCTATACTCAGGAAGGAGTGTCGACTCAGACCTTCGTGATGTGATCTGTGTCAATGATTTTGTTCTACATGTAAGAGTTTTATTTTACCTAGGCGTCCATCCCAGATCGACAACAGCCCATTATATAGGCAATGTCATTAACACACATTCTATGGAGAAGCTGTTTTCAAATTAACTATATATATTGCATGAAAGCAAAACAGTTACTATAAATTTAACAGTGAAGAATCTGATCTGCTTACAGTTAACAATATAAATCAACTTCTAAGATGACAGGAATGTTAAATTCAGAAATACAGATTGGCAGAGATAGCATATGATCTGTAGAAATATATGTAATAATAGGAAGAAAGAAAAGGGTTCTTCCCACTAGCAAGATTGTAATAAAAATATCCAAATTTGATATGTATTATGTAATCTGTGGCAGGACAGATTTTCATGTTCCAAGGTAGAAAGACTCGAGCGCCACATTACGAAGAACTGCCATAGTACACAGGATCTCCACAGTTTAGAGGACTGCCACAATACATGTACACAGGACCGCCGCCTTACAAACACCAGGACCGCCGCCTTACAAACACGATGACTAACACTCCTAGGTTTTAACAAGATCATATCCTCCAATTGATTATACTAATAATCACATGTCCAGTGCCGGTAGGACTTTCCCAGTACATGTGCCAAAGCCAACTCGTACTCCGTCATTCTCACACCATCCTATAAAACAACAAAAAAATTTAAAAAATGAATTAATATCAATCAGATGAGCTTTGGGAGCAGCATTCCAAAATTAAAATCAGTTTTAAGGCCCGGTATCTTTATATAGACTGATGAGAAAAGGAAAAAAATAGTGTCTTTGAGCCTCCCAACTCAGGTCGGAGGTTGAGAGTAGTCTGAATAACTGTCCTGTAATAACTTGGTATTTACTACTCCTATAACATAAGAGGCCGCTGGTCGGCTCTTTTTCTATCGGATATTATTTTGCCGACTGGTCATGATCATTACAACGATGTCTACGTATCATGTATGCAATATATATCCCATATGTATGTCACAGACACAAATATATAGTATAATACGGTGTATAACACACAAAATACATGCCCATGTCGTTGTAGCACTTTTCTAGTCGTTTTTAAAAATGGCTGCCTAAAGGTTGATACAAAATAGTTTTCGTTATTTCAAACGGAACGAAATGATACGGACTTTGTTGTATTCCGCTTGTAGGACATAGGTTGTAATCCATTTTTGTATTAACCGGCAAATCACGTGGTATTTTTACTATCACTATACGGCAGTATTGTCTGCTTGCGCTCTGCTCCGCTTCGGAAGAAGAAAACTTCATAATATGTGTTTGTTACGAAATTATTCTCATTTAATCATTGGATTATGGAAAGAAATATATATTGGACACCGTTGATCATTTAAATGTAAGTTGACCCGCTATATTTTTGCAATAAACGAACTTTGAAAATTTCATCGTCAGCATCGGGAAAATCAGCTATGGGCAGTTAGAGGTTACACGGCGCTAGTCAAAAGTATCCTGCCGTGTAAAACCTCTAACATTGTTGGAGTAGGTATTTACCTGACATAATGACTTCATCACTGTCTTGTAAGAACTTGGTATTTACCTGACATGATGACGTCATCACTGTCCAGTAACAATTGGTATTTACCTGACATGATGACTTCATCACTGTCCTGTAACAATTGGTATTTACCTGACATGATGACGTCATCACTGTCCAGTAACAACTTGGTATTTACCTGACATAATGACTTCATCACTGTCCTGTAACAATTGGTATTTACCTGACATAATGACTTCATCACTGTCCTGTAACAACTTGGTATTTACCTGACATGATGACGTCATCACTGTCCAGTAACAACTTGGTATTTACCTGACATGATGACGTCATCACTGTCCTGTAACAACTTGGTATTTACCTGACATGATGACTTCATCACTGTCCTGTAAGAACTTGGTATTTACCTGACATGATGACTTCATCACTGTCCTGTAAGAACTTGGTATTTACCTGACATGATGACGTCATCACTGTCCTGTAAGAACTTGGTATTTACCTGACATGATGACTTCATCACTGTCCTGTAAGAACTTGGTATTTACCTGACATGATGACGTCATCACTGTCCAGTAACAATTGGTATTTACCTGACATGATGACGTCATCACTGTCCTGTAAGAACTTGGTATTTACCTGACATGATGACTTCATCACTGTCCTGTAAGAACTTGCGAGTGAGTCCACCACCTAAATCTATTGGTTTGGTGCCCTTCCAACACAGCTCCAACATACTGCCAAATGAGTCTGGTGTCTGTAACACAAAACATTTCCATATGTTAATATATGTCAACAAAAACAGGATCTTGTTGTAATAGGGGTGTAACATAATTCCCCAGACTACCGAAGTAGTCACTTATGAAGCTGACAGAAGCCAGAACATTATTTCTTAATTTAAAATCACCTTAACACCAAATTTTCGAGATTGGACCTCTATTTCCACCAATCAGAAGCCAGCAAATGGCGCCATTTTTTGAAAATCTAGAAATGGACATCACTTTTATTGTCACTCTGATATACCAAAGGGATTGAGCCATATAGCAAATACATATAAGGCCCTGAAAATTAAAGGGATAGGGCCACGCATGAAACAGCAAATATATATAAGGCCCTGAAAATTAAAGGCATAGCCCCACGAAACAGTGAATACACATAAGGCCCTAAAAATAAAGGAAATGAATAAATAATTAGTCTGAGCCACTAAACAATACGTATAGTGGCCTGAAAAATTACAAAAAATAAAAGCAGGGTGGGAAAACCTGTTTATGTCTGATAAGTATAACAGGAATCGTAATTCAGCAACATGCATTTTAGCATACATATGTACACATGTTATTTTGTGATAGGGTCAATTTTGACCTTTCATATGCATGGTTCTAGCTACCCTTTCATTATGATTGGATATGATATCTAAATTTCAACCAATCAGAAACTATCGTAGTTATGGTAGCCAATTTGTTGACAAGTTTTCTTTATTTGATGTTAGAGTGTGTTCTATACTGATACTTTCCATGAAGTTTTATTTCAATAAGTAAGACAGAATAAAGGCATTTTAATTTTAATATGGCACTAAAATTTTTTTATCAAATGCCACAAAATGGCAGCTATTTTCTTAATGAGAAGTTTGCGAAACATCCTAAGAAAGAGCGATAGAAATCTCAACTGTCAAAATATAACCTGGCTGTCTATCAGCCATTTTGTTTTCTCGATCAGAATCAAAATTGAATGGGCACAACTAGTACATGTGAAGTGTAAGAAATATCCCTCCAGTACCTCTCAAGAAATAGCAGTAATAAGGAATGTTTACAGATGGCTGACGGAACGGTCATACAAAGATGTCGTATTGATCTAACTTGGGACATTCTGAAGGTGGTCGTATTGATCTAACTTGGACGTTCCGAAGGTCGTCGTATTGATCTAACTTGGACGTTCCGAAGGTCGTCGTATTGATCTAACTTGGACGTTCCGAAGGTCGTCGTATTGATCTAACTTGGACATTCCGGAGGTCGTCGTATTGATCTAACTTGGACCGTCAGGAGGTCGTCGTATTGATCTAACTTGGACCGTCAGGAGGTCGTCGTATTGATCTAACTTGGACCGTCAGGAGGTCGTCGTATTGATCTAACTTGGACCGTCAGGAGGTCGTCGTATTGATCTAGCTTGGACCGTCAGGAGGTCGTCGTATTGATCTAACTTGGACGTCAGGAGGTCGTCGTATTGATCTAACTTGGACATTCCGGAGGTCGTCGTATTGATCTAACTTGGACCGTCAGGAGGTCGTCGTATTGATCTAACTTGGACCGTCAGGAGGTCGTCGTATTGATCTAACTTGGACGTCAGGAGGTCGTCGTAATGATCTAACTTGGACTTCAGGAGGTCGTTGTATTGATCTAACTTGGACGTCAGGAGGTCGTCGTATTGATCTAACTTGGACGTTCCGAAGGTCTTTGTATTGATCTAACTTGGACCGTCAGGAGGTCGTTGTATTGATCTAACTGGGAAGTTCCGGAGGTTGTTGTACACTATCGTTATATAACTCAGGCTGTTGTATACTGACCTTTCCACTGATGGTTCCCGAAGCCAACAGGTCACCAGGATTCGTGTTACAGCCGGTCACTGTGTGATGGACTAACTGCTGTTTCATTGTCCAATACATGTTCTGCAACAACATCAAAATTTCAGTTTTTACTCAAGTTTGATATAAACAAAATTTTGTCTTGTTTCATTTATCAATAACCTTTAAATATAACCAGTACTTCTGACCAAGATAAATAAAAGAACAAGAGGCCCATGGGCCTTAGCGGTCATCTGACAAACATTTACAGCAGGGACACACCCCTCAATCCAGCATCATTACCATAAATTATCTATACGCAGCTAGTTATGCTTCAGATCAAATTCGGTTTTTATCTATTTTGGAAAAAGGAGGAGCAGCATCTTAAAAGCAAAATTTCAGCCAAGTTCACATTTTTGGGCCATGTCCCTCTGTCCCCATGGGTCGGACCAGCCTCATTTAGGATTGCCCTTCCCCGATGATGTTTCAAACAAAATATGGTTGTAATCAATTAAGGCATTAAGAAGGAGAAGCATTTTTAAGGAAAAATTTGGCTAAGTTCCCCTTTTGGGGCCTCAACCCTCTGTCCCCAGGGGCCCCACAAGCCTCATTTATATAAATTATGATTGCTGTCCCCTTATGATGTTTCACATCAAATTTGGATGTAATCCACTTAAGGGTAAAGGAGGAGTAGGATTTAAAGCAAAATTTCAGCAAAGTTCCCCTTTTTGGGCCCCGCTCCTCTGGCTCTAGGGGTAAGACCAGCCTCATTTATATGAAATATGATTGCCCTCCCCTAATGAGGTTTCACACTAAAGGATAAAATCCACAAAAGGGTAAGGATTTTAAAGCAAATTTCAGCAAAGTTCCCCTTTTTGGGCCCGCCCCTCTGGCCCCAGGGGTCAGACCAGCCTCATTTATGATTGCCCTCCCCCAATGATGTTTCGGATCAAATTTGGAAGTAATCCACCCAAGGGTTAAGGAGGAGTAGCATTTTGAAATAAAAAGTCTTACACACGGCGCACAACGACGGACAGAACACGATGGCTATAGCTAGGTCATCCTGACCCTTCAAGTCAGATGACCTAAAAACATATAATAAAATAGATCTGCATACGATTATCTTGTAACCTTCAGTTGTAAAAAATCTCCCATTGAACTAAGAGAGCTCCTAAATCAAATTAGAAATTCACTGGAAAGATTTTGTTATTTTGCCAGATCTCCATGCATTGATACTAGATTGTTCTCCAGCATATCCTCATATTTCTCTACACTCAACAGAAACATGTTTTTTTCATCATGAAATGTAGGCGGTGTCAATGTAGGCGGTGTCAATTTTGTCACAGAGAGCTGTCCTCCCTTTTTCGTAAATATATGAACACCGGGGGGGTGTCATTTTCACCGAATTTTTCTCAAGTCCATGTGGTGTAGATCATCATTGTCCAGCAATAAGTCATGTGTTATCCTCGGACATTGTGTAGATTGTCGTCCAGCAATAATTCAAATCTTCTAGACCATTGGCAAAAATGGCAGAAAATGTCTAGAATCCAATCCTAAATGCCAGAAGGTACAAAGAAATGAAGAGGTAAAAATGTGCAGTTACTGACTTGTCTCACAAGGGTGGTAGTCTGAGACTCACAGGGGTATTGATATGAGACTCAAAAGGGTGTTGATGCCTGACTCACTTGAGTGTTGATGCTTGATTCACAAGAGTGTTGATGTTCGACTCAAAATGGTGTAAATGGTAGACTTTAAAGGTTTTGATGTTAGACTCATAAGGGTTTTGATATGAGACTCACGAGGGTGGTGATGTGATCGAGATTCACAAGGTTGGTGATGTGAGACTCACAAGGGTGGTGATGTGAGAAATTACTTACCTTGAAGTTACTCCTACAAAGTACATGTGGCTGACTCAGACCTTCACCTGTAACAAAGTCAACCATTCAAATATATACAAAGTATGTATATACACAGCTTCTCATATAAATAGTATATAGATATTTCTACCACAATACGCTGTGTTATTCCACTCTCAAGCCATTGTATAAATGTGCCGACTGTTGGATAAATATATGTTCCTTTGATTGGTCGGGACTCGAACTTTGACCCAAGCTGCAATTGTTATTGATGTCATCAATAAGCGAATGACGTCACATCACCGGGTCCGGACATCACCGGTACTCTTTATTTGCATACGCATAATTATACTTGGCCTCGATTCCTTTTTATTCAAGCCGATATTATTGTGGTAGAAACAGGTCACATGACTTGTGATTGTTGGATATGGAATTTATTTCACATGAGTAAGTTATTTTTTAAAAGTTACTAAAGACATAAGCTTTCTCGTGTCTTTTGTAACTTTTAAAAAATAACTTACTTGTGTGAAATAAATTCCATATCCAATAATCACTCATTGTGTAACCTCTATATATCTAATTATACCGAAAGATGAAAAAAACATAAGGACACACTAAAATGAGCCCTTAAAAGAATGCAGATTTCAAACAAAAATTAGATTTCTACAAGACGGGCACTTTACTGATACTCACACTTAAGCTTGACCTCCAGGTTGATATCATAGCTGTAAGGCTCTTCATGTTGAAGGTACGGTAGAGGGTCAGGAGACTGGGCCATATTTGGAACAGTAAAGGGTTTGAGGGCGTCCATTGACACCACCCAAGGGGAAATTGTTGTACCAAAGTTCTTCCCAAGGAAGGGACCAAGAGGCACATACTCCCACTTTTGTATGTCTCGTGCTGTAACCAGAAAAATATTCAACATTCAAACTGGACATGGTAAGAATAAATTCAGAGTTTACATGGGAATTGAAAAAACTAGAACTATCGTCAGAATAGCAAATTTAACCTCCTGTCAATCTAGATACAATCTATTTACAATAATCATATTTCATAGACTAGCCGATGTTGATGTTGTAGTATAGAGACCACCTTTCATTATACATCCTGTATTTATGAATGCAGAAAATATCATACAGTTTGGGCTGAAAAAATAGCAAGGTTGGGTACAAACCTTAACATCAGGACACTTTTACATGGTGACCCAAACTTGCCAGATGATAGAAATAAAGATATCTTTTACCATGTTCAAAACTTCATAATCAGAACAGGCAGATTTTAAAATTATAATGGGTTTCATATCAAATCTCTCATCTCCCTCTCTCTCTCTCAATCTATCTATCTTTCTCTCTCTCCTTCTCACTCTCTCTCAACTATCATGTATCTATATGAATATTTTTCATCTTTTTTAAAGAGCCTATATTACCATAATGATCATAGTTGATCTTGTTATTTGATCTTAACATTTATTGTTATTGCTATGAGATCAGTAAACTTATTTGTATAGCACATTTGTAAATCACATATGTAGGGAGATGGCTTCAAATAAGAACGTACTCTTGATGCCAGATCCCTGAACTTAAATTGTTGTATATATTGACCCATATGTTGTAAATATTTTGGTAATAAAATACTGTTGAAACCAATCTAGATATACTTACCACTCCAGTCGTTCATCAGCACCATCCCAAAGATGTGGTCCTCTGCATTGTCCATGGTGATTGGTTCACCAAGCTTATTAGCAGGCCCAGTGAAGAAAGCCATCTCCAACTCGAAGTCTAGAAGTCTACATTTGGTGAACACAGGAGGCTTAGCTGCAAAATGTACACAACACTTCAGGTCTACATAGGAGGAATAAGGCAGTTACGTGTTTGTTCTTACATATTTAGCTAACTGTTCTTTATTCTATATTTAGTAAAATCTTTCTATGAAAAGTTCGGTTTAGTTTATTTTGTTTAACGTCCTATATTAACAGCCATGATCATTTTAAGACCTGCCAGGTTTTGGAGATGGAGGAAAGCCGAGTACCAGGAGAAAAGGCCCTGGCCTACGGTCAGTACCTGGCAACTGCCCCACGTAAGTTTCGAACTCGCAATCCAGAGGTGGAGGGCTAGTGATAAACGGTCAGGGACACCTTGACCACTCGGCCACCGTGGCCCTTCTATGAAAGAATTATGTAACGGCCACACAAGATATTAGCCAATACCAATAGAGATCTGGTGATGGAGGGCTAACGACTGAGGATAATATAAACTTTATAAATTGACTGATCTGAATAATACAATTTGTATACTATATAAACTGATTGTAGGTAATACAGACTTAGTTACTTACTGTCATCAGGACGTGTCTGTCCATTAGGGCGTCTGATGTCAGTACCCGATACAACCACTGACGAGGCGCGACCATGGTAACCAACCGGTAAGTGTGTCCTGGACAAAGGAACAGTGGATTTATTAACTGTTTTACCACATTAGGTAATTACTACAAGAGCACTCAATAAAGAGTTGTAATACCAAGATAAATCAAAAACAGGGAAAAAATCTTATAGTGATAATTCTGTTTTAGCTCTACTTGATGAATCACATACAATAATGGGAAAACATACCAGTTTGGCATTAGAGCATTGTCCTCTCCTCGGAACATACAGCCGACATTGAATGCATGGTTTTTGGAAGAGTAGAAGTCTGTGTAATCACCTGTAGAAAACAACATATCAATGATTTAAATATATGTACAATGTTTAAATCACAGGTACAATGTAAACCTATACAGGTACAATGTATACATATACAGGTACAATGTACACCTATACAGGTACAATGCACACCGGTACAGGTACAATGTACACTGGTACAGGTACAATGTACAATGGTACAGGTACAATGTACACCGGTACAGGTACAATGTACACCTGTACAGGTACAATGTACACCTAAACAGGTACAATGTACACCTGTACAGGTACAATGTACACCTATACAGGTACAATGTACACCTTTACATCTATACAGGTACAATGTACATCTATACAGGTACAATGTACACCTATACAGGTACAATGTACACCTGTACATCTATACAGGTACAATGTACACCTGTACATCTATACAGGTACAATGTACACCTGTACAGGTACAATGTACACCTATACAGGTACAATGTACACCTGTACAGGTACAATGTACACCTATACTGTTACAATGTACACCTGTACAGGAACATTGTACAATGCTTCATGGCATTAAAAGTTCAGGGGATCATGAATATCAGGCAGTGGGTGTCCTCACATGTACACATTTATTGAGTAGATAATCAAGCAAGTGTCCAAGTGTCCGAGTAGCCAGCGTTTTATGGGGTATTACCGCTCAAATCATGGGTAAATTCAACCCCTATACAGGAGATGTACCAAAATCAGGGTTTAGAGACGACTTTAATGATTTTCAGTCACTACCCCACGTAATCTGGGGTGATTGACATATACACGTTATTATATATGTTAAAAAGTTTCACTGAAAATAATAAGCCCTAATGTTCAGAAGGAATTGACAAAGAACAGATACTGACTCATAGTGATAACAAGAGGCCCATGGGCCTTAACGGTCACCTGAGATTTGAAGTATTTCAGTTAATCTAATTGACCCTTTTGAGCCCACCCATCAGCCCCTAGGGGTCAGTCAGGGCCAACAGGTGTATACCATTAAGCTGTCATCCAATGCTGATAATGTTAACAAAGTTAGAATGAATTCCAATAGAAATCAAACAAATAATAGTCAAAAATGTGATTTCCCTATATAAACTATAGTAAAATTTACCCCCTCCCCAGGGGCAAACTTGTGACCCCAGGGTCATGAAATTCATAACATTAGTAAAGCACCATAAGATCCTTCCACCTATGAAGAGTATTTAATTCTATCTTAATTGGGTCTTGAAAAGAAGATTTTTAAATTTCAGTCAATTTGACCCTTTTTAGCCCCGCCCATCAGCCCCTTGGGGTCAGTCAGGGCCAACATGTGCATACCATCAAACTGCCATCCACAAACCCAAGCTGAAAATGCTAACCAAATTAGAATGAATTCCAATAGAAATCAAACAAATAATAGTCAAAAATGAGATTTCCCTGTATAAACTATAGTAAAGTTTACCCCCTCCCCAGGGCAAACGTGAGACCCCAGGGTCAGGAAATTCACAATTTTGGCAAAGCACCTTAAGACTCTTCCATCTATGAAGAGTGTTTGATTCCACAATATCTGAGAGTAGAGAAGAAGATTTTTGAAGTTTTAGTCAATTTGACCCTTTTTAGCTCCACCCATCAGCCCCTGGGGGTCAGTCAGTGCCAACATGTGTATACCATCAAACTGCAATCACAAGCTGATAATGTTAACCAAGTTAGAATGAATTCCAATAGAAATCCAACAAACAATAGTCAAATATGTGATTTCCCTATATAAACTATAGTAAAGTTTACCCCCTCCCCAGGGGCAAACATGACACCCCTGGCAGGCCCTGGGTCATGAAATTCACAATTTTGGTAAAGCACCTTAAGGCCCTTCAGTTTATGAAGAGTGTTTGATTCCACCATATCTGAGAGTAGAGAAGAAGATTTTTGAAGCTTAGTCAATTTGACCCTTTTCAGCCTCGCCCATCAGCCCCTGGGGGTCAGTCAGGGTCAACATGCGTATACCACCAATCTGTTTTCCCATGCTGATAATGTTAACCAAGTTTGAAAGAATTCCAATAGAAATCCAACAAATTATAGTCAAAAATGTGATTTCCCTATATAAACTTTAGTAAAGTTTACCCCCTCCCCAGGGGCAAATGTGAAACCCCTGGGTCATGAAATTCACAATTTTGGTAAAGCATCTTAAGACCCTTCCACCTATGAAGAACGCTTGATTCCACCATATCTGAGAGTAGAGAAGAAGATCTTTGAAGTTTTAGTCAATTTGACCCTTTTTAGCCCCGCCCATCAGCCCCTGGGGGTCAGTCAAGGCCAACATGTGTATACCATCAATCTGTTTTCCTATGCTGATAATGTTAACCAAGTTAATTCCAATAGAAATCCAACAAATTATAGTCAAAAATGTGATTTCCCTATATAAACTATAGTAAAGTTTACCCCCTCCCCAGGGGCAAACGTGTGACCCCTGGGTCATGAAATTCACAATTTTAGTAAAGTATCTTAAGACCCTTCCATCTATGAAGAGTGTTTGATTCCACAATATCTGAGAGTAGAGAAGAAGATTTTTGAAGTTTTAGTCAATTTGACCCTTTTTAGCCCCGCCCCTCAGGCCCCTTGGGGGTGGGGACCATATAATTCACAATTTTAGTTGACCTTTAGCCATAAAAGCTTCCTGCCAAATTTCATTGAATTTGGTTTAGGGGTTTTGGAGAAGAAGTCGAAAATGTAAATTGTTTACGGACGCACGACGCACGACGACGGACAAAAGGCAATTAGAATAGGTCACTTGACACTTAAATGACTGAATAAACAAAAGGCCTAATGGAGCTCACTCAGAGAGAGAGAGTAAAATTTATCATTATCGTAACTTTAAAATTTCTTCTTATTAAGAAGAAATTTTTTTTTCAATAAAATGAGGAAAATTACCTATTTTAGCGGGTAGATGCATCTGAGCTGAGTTCTGGGGAACAAATGCTCTGAAAGTAAAACAGACAATTATTTATCCCTTGAATGCCATGATTTGTAAATATGCAACAATGACTCCAGTCCTAGATTTGTTCAGTACATTTATATCTACAGACTTCTGTCCTAAATTTGTCTCTAATAAGGTACGTGACATCGCATTGTGTCACGTAATCTCATATGAGGTCTGTTCGTGTTTTTCCACATTTGCTACACTTTTATGTTCATTATTCTGTACAGAGTAAGTCGATATCATATAACTTTGACACAAATCTTGGGCCTGACTATAACTCACCTGGTATTTCTTTATGAATCTCAACCTCCAAGTTAATCAGAAGTACTTGATTCCAGGCCTTTTAGTTAATTATCTAGTTTAAAATATTCTTTGAGTATTTTAACAAATTTGCCCCTGTGACCGTGAATATGTGTCAATATAATTTCTTTTCACAAAGTTTGTTGGGCCTCATCCCAGGATAGATCCAAATTGTACATGTACCTGCCCAGGAGTGTTTTTTTTTCAAATTTGACCAGTGTGACCTTGAATAGTAGTCAAGGTCATTACATTTTACAGATTTGTCTGGCATCATCCCCGGAGCCTATAAGCCATATATCTTGGTTCCAGGCCTTTTAGTTAATCAGAAGAGGTTGTTTAAATATTTCAACAAATTTAACCTCTATGACCTTGAATATGAGTTGAGGTAATTCATTTTTGCAAACTCTCTTCCATCCCAGGAATCTATAAGACAAATTTGATGATTTTAGGCCTTTTGGATGTTTTAACAAATTTGACCCCTGTGACCTTGAATATTGAATAGGGTAATTTCTTTTCGGGAACTTTGTCTAATCCCAGGAACCAACTAGTCATATGTCTAAATTGTTGGCCTTTTACTTAATCAGAAAAAGATGCTTGAATATTTTGACAAATTTGACCCCTGTGATGGCGAATAAAGGTCAAGGTCATTTATTTTTGCAAACTTTGTTAGGCTCTAACCTAGGAACATGGAAATATCTTGATTCTAGGCCTTTCGGATGATCAGAAGTAGTTTGAATGATTGAACAAATTTTACCCGTGTAATCTAGAATAGAGGTCAAGAACATTTCTTTTTACAAAAATTATGGGGTTCGATTCCTACCAGTCAAATATCACGATTTCAGACTTTTTAGTATTTGAAAAGAAATTGCTTTTGGGAAAAAAATTGTTGCTAGATGGACAATGGATGGAAAGACGACAGACAAGACAACGGATGCCGCACCCTGGCATAAGCTGATGTGGCCTTTCGGGCCAGGTGAAGTATAAATGAGACTCCAGAAGCAAATATTATAAGTCTAGCATTCTCTGGTATAGAAGTATTTGTTACATTAATCAATGAGGTAAAATAAAAAAAAAGAATATAAAAACTGGTTGACACAGTCAGGAAACTGCTCTGTGGTGTGAAGAGATCCCCTCCACCTAAAAAGGAAAAGTGATTCTCATCCACTTTGAGCAACTCCTCCATGGTACTGCCTACCCCAAGTGACACCATGTGATCCCCCAACATGCTAAAATATAGTGTCAATACCTGTCCCTAAGACTACTGTTGTCCCGAAGGATAGGTTCATCTGCAGACAACAGTTTCTGTAACGTGGCTCTAGCTTCCTTCCATGCTGAACGACCAAGGCTCATAAAAGCATTTAATGTTGTCTGAAAGAAAAGTGAGACAAAAACATCAATTATTGTTAAAAGTTTGTAATTCAGTTAGAAAAAAGAGTAGTCAGAAGACAACATAGCTTGCTGAGCGGGTCGACACTAGTTTTAAAATTAGGTCAAAGGTCACAGTCAAGGTCAGCAGGTCTGTAAATGTAGTATCAATTGAAAGGTTCTTTCAAAAGGAAAATACATCAAATTTATGTGAGCCCTATCTTGTACCGTTAACATACATTGGCCAAGGTTAAAGTTTCTTAGAAATAGGTCAAAGGTCACAATCAAGGTCACCAGGTCTACAAATGTGATTCCAATGGAAGTAAGCTGCATCCTCATTAGTATTGACATAACACTGTTTAACCTACTATTTGTAGCTGTCTACAGACACTGACGCTAGGGGTAATAGCATTATTAGCTCCACTGGATTTCGTCCCAGTGAACTAAAAATTAAAATTTGTTTTATTCTACAATAGATCTACACAAACATGCTGTGTCTTGCTTTCAAAATGGCAAAAAATTGAAATAGGTACACTGGTACAGTACTTGTTTAAAATTCTTCAGTTTTAAACACTGACATTAGGTAGTCCATTAATTACCTCATCAAACACAGACTGCTGATTCCGAAGTGCAGGGCCATCAAACAGGTTCTTCACAACACTGAGGTCCAAAATCTGATCACCTATAGCCACACCAATCCTGTGTGTCAACTGGAAAAAATGTGTGACAGTTACAAGACTCTACTAGAGTAGATTCTCTGCTAAATATTTTATATATAATAATACTGTACAAAAATAATGTTTATCATCAGTTAAAGTCAAGGTAGGGGAAAACCGCCAGCTTGTGATAGCCTAATATGCAAACTAGTGTATTATCCTCCAGTTGGAGTATGGATTTGCTACATAAAATAGCCAAAATCACTTAAACATAAATTTTTAATTATTTACGATGCATTAAATGGGGCAATGCATTCCTTCATTCGGACATCAGAAATGTGCAAAGTTTCTATTGATAAAATATAGGCCTGAATGAGAATTATATGAGTTTTTGTGCCAACCAGTAATTAAAGTAATGACGAAATGTACAGAAAAATGACGTTTCGTACACAAATACCTTCAGCCTTTGCGGTTAATTAGAACTTCGAGTCAAATTGAGAATTTTTATGATTTTTGAACTTGAAGCACTTAATTTGGTTTCCCTTGAGAGTAAAACTGCCATATTAATTTAAAGATTAAATATAGCTTTTACAACTTGGGAAAAATTCACATTTCCCATTAAGTCTCATACTGGAGACATACACTTTATTCAAATGAATTAAAGGAATGTCCGTTTGATTTACGACAAGGCAAATAATATCTTTATAAAAAATGTTTACTGAAAGTTATTCTACCTTAAAACATTGCATCAATTTTTGGTAATTTCCAACGTTTAACAATTCTTTTTTTTTAATTAATTAATTATTTTTTTTTTTTTTTTTGCATTTGTATGAGTGATTTTGCCTATATTTACTTACAAAGCTTTACATCAAACAGTTGTAAATAGTTATCTCCCCTTTTTACTGTAACGTGTACTGGCATTTGTTTTAGGCCTAAGCCTTAATTAGTCAGTAAGGCCTAGTCCCTAATGCACATTGTCCCTTTTTGTGGCCATGTGACTTATTAAGATTGTCCATTTAGAGGATTAAGTGTACAGTGACCTTAACAGCAAGTATCCACGCTTTTATGTTAACATTGTAAGAGTTTGCGAACATGTGAATCAATGACAATCTAACGGTAAATGGCGTTCGCCGATGGGTCAATTCAGCAGTGGTGGAGGACACACCTCCAAGTCACCTAAGATGGTGAATTTCCACTCCTCACAAGTTTTACTTACATTAGATGGTGTAGAAAATATTCCATAAGGAAGATTCTGTATGGGGAAGTCACTGTCAGGACTAACAGACACGAAAGACATCGTCATTTGGTAAATTACAGAGACAGCACCGGTGACCTGGTTGGAAATGCTTACAGTAATAAAGGGCAAGTTTGATTTACACACCCCGACTGTGACAGCCGTTTTCACCTGCTCGGGATTCGTTTTGCCAGAACCACAGAGAAAATCAAACTTCTCTCATGTTGGATGTGTTCCCAACAATTCATCTAAGATCAATCCATTTAATTTGTATGAACCGCCGCGATTACGACCATTTTCCGTTTCAAAACAATGCGTTTTTTTGGCTAATTTCTTAGGTTGGTTCGGGTGATTTAATCTAGCTATCGGTTCATGCAAATCAAACTCGCCCAGAGACCAAGTCAAGAAATGGCTAAGAGCCAGGCTGTGATTGGATAGAAATTTGTGGTAAGATAGTTGATAGGATCGGACAGAAAATTTACAGGATCGGGCAGGATCACATATTGTTTAGGCTATAGCGGTATACAAAACTCCTAATTATTATTCATCTATTTTTAGAATAGACCGGTCTATTCCACGTTGCGTCACTTCCATCGTTCCCAAATTAATGATCCAGTTCAAATGAGAGCAGTTTTTTCTTCATTTTTCATGTTCCATCTTTTTAGATACAAGATACAAGAATTTTTATTTAACGTCGCATATTTAAACCAGTGAACATTAGCGCTGTAGCGCTATTCTTGCGACAAATATGAGATACAATAACAAGTATAAACATAATACTTAGAAATGAATGGAATATCTTCTAGTTAAGATATACATGTAGCATACAGGAAGCACAGAAGTAACAAACAGCTAAAATAAAAATATAGCAATACACAAAAATCACAGAGGGCATATCAAAGTAATGTAACAAACGAGTTACAGGCAAGCATACAAGATACAACAAACAAAGCAGCATATTATGTAGTTAATTATCACAGAATAAGTATAATGTTTAAAAGATTTTATATAAATCCCATAAGTTTCATAATATAGAAATAATTTTGAAACCTGCATATCACACAGGTATTACTAACGAAACCAGGTTAAACTATACTTTATTCAATAATACATGGCAATATAATATATACAATATAATTTCAAAAAGGATTCAGTGATAAGTACTTATGTAAATCTGTCTCCTTGTAGACATAAAGTAGTTATGGAACAGTACTGGCAATACTATTTGGATATATATCATAGAGCATTTAATTATATTTTAACATGTGCATGGAATATAAAGAGAAAGGGTGCAGGGGATTGAAAGGGGCTGAGGATAATGCTTACGGTGAAGGTAGGACAAGCGCAGATTTATTCATCGAATTCCGTATTGGGTCTGTGCATATTGTATGAAGTAACTAATTATTAGTACATTAACTAATTATTTAAGCATTGAACGGCTTTCAGTTGGCATTCATAGTCAATATGAATGCCAACTGGACAGAGGCAAATTCCATGAAGCGCACTAGCGCTTCTTGTTGAATTTGCCTCTGTCCAGTTGGCATTCATATTGACTATGAATGCCAACTGAATGCCATTCAATGCTTATATTTACCATCTGCGATTTTTTATTTGTCGTGCGATTTGTTTTTGAAATTTTCGAATTCAAATTTCAGTTGGCAGTTCATAAGCTGGTGAACTCGCAACTGAATTGGTAGGGTTATATAGTGGCAGTGCCATACAATGGTAAATATAAGTAAATACAAAAATAATGATGTAATTTTGAATTTTTAGAAGCGTCTAGACTGACAGATGAACTTTTGTACACAATCAAAAATAATTTCGTTCATGTGATCGTGTATTTCTTGACTGCCATACAGTAAGATGTTAACATTATAGTTGAGGAGTAGATGACTAAAGCATTGGATTCTAAGCTGTTGATAGTTAGGACAATGGAGGAGAAAATGTTCAGTAGTTTCAGAAGACAATTTACATGAACAAAGAGGACTATCAACTAAATTTCGTCTAAACAGGTGATCGTTTAAAGAGCTGCAGTTCATTCGAAGCCTTGCATGATGAATTAGACCATGTCTGCTATTGCAGTAGTAATAGTATTTAGGGACAGAGTGAGTGTCGGTATTTAAGAATGCTTTAAGGTGGGTAATTGAGTGACTATATTTTATGTCGTCGGGGAGTGAATTCCATAAGTCGATAGATGAGGATAGGAAAGATTAGTTCGGCACTTAACTTGACAGAAATCATTAGCTCTTCTTGTGTTGTATGCATGTATATTTAAACGGCGAGCAGGCAGAGTGTTAGTAAGATATGAAGGACAAAGACCATGAACAATCTTATGAAATTGAATAATTTTGTGTTTTCTTCTTCGGACGACAAGGGGGTCCCAACCAGTTTCTATATATAATTTATTGTGACTTATGAGCTTGATTGCCCCAGTGACGATTCTGGCTGCTTCAAGCTGTATATTTTCTAACATCTGACTTTGGCCTAAAGTTATGTTATCCCATATGATGTCTCCGTATTCAAGTAATGGTCTTATAAAAGTATAGTAAATAGTTTGGAGAGACTTCCTATCAGTGATGAATTTAAGATTCCTAGTAAAACTAAGTTTTTTAGAGGATTTACCAATAATGTATTGTATATGGTCAGCCCAACTTCCGTTAGATGAAAAAGACACACCGAGGTGTTTGTGGCACGTGACTTATGTTAAGGATGTGTTATTCATAAGTAGGGGAGGATGGAATGGTTTATGGATTTTTTCGCTATCGGTCATTGTTACAGTTTTGTTAGGATTAAAATTAACAAGCCATTTATTAGACCATTCGTGAATTTTCGAAAGATTATTATTTAACAGGTCTGCGGTCAAGCCCAGGTGAATCCACTTCGACATATAGATATGTATCGTCGGCAAATAGCTTAATGGTGCAATTAGTGTCATGAACAATATCATTTATGAATATCAAGATTAAAAGTGGTCCTAGAATTGATCCCTGTAGAACTCCTGCTGAGATATATACTAAATTAGATTGTTTTCCATTTATAACGACACGCTGACAGCGATTATGTAAGTAATCAGAAAACCAGCTAAGCAGATTTCCTGTGATGCCGGAAAGATTTTAGTTTTAATTTGGGAAGATTTTCTCAGTGTTTTCTATATCAAAACTATTTGTGAGACAAATTGTACTGTGCATTTACTGTTTTGTGTATTATCAACATCATTAATAATCACTGTTCTGTTGATATTCTGATAAATTAGGGTTGCATTTTTAGGTCACCTGAGATGAAGTATCAAGTGACCTATTCTAACTGCCTTTTGTCCGTTGTCTTGCGTTGTCTGTCCGTAAACAATTTGTCAGTAAACTTTCATGGTCAAAGGTCAACCAAAACTGTGGAGTATATGATCCCAACCCCCAGGGACCTGAGCGGTAGGGTCAAAAAGGGTCAAATTGACTAAAATTTTAAAAAAAAATCTCAGCTTCCAGATATGGTAGAATCAAATACCCGTAACAGATAGCAAGGTCTTTAACAAAAAAAATGTGAATTTCATGCCCCTGGGGAGGGGGTAAAGTTTATATAGGGAAATCACAATTTTGATCAGCATTTGTTTGATTTCTATTGAAATTCATTCTAACTTCATTAACATTATCAGCATGGGATGACAGCTTGATGGCATGCACATGTTGGCCCTGGCTGACCGTCTGGGCTAATGGGCGAGGCTAAAAAGGGTAAATTAAATTGAATATTTCAAAACTCAGGTGACCATTAAGGCCCATGGGCCTCTTGTTTTACATAAGCCAGTATCATTGAAAACTGATGCATATGAAATATGGTAAATAAATGATGATGATGATGATGATGAGTAGTGATGATAGTTGTTAAAAGATTATGACAGTAGTGTTCAGGATGATATATTAAAATTATTGACTGTTAATGATGATATATATGTTTGGAAAATAAAAAAATATATAAACAAAAAATATGGTAAATAAAACAAAAAAATTTCCATGAATTGAATAACGTAATGTAATTTATTTTGGTTTCATATCAAACTTTTTCACTGCACAGGTGTCAAAACAACTTCATTGAAATAAGATAATTTAGCTTATGTGTATGGGCAAACAGACAAGGTGATTACCAATAAAATGCTTAAATTTCCACGATTTCTATATTTTCTTTACTCCTGTCACCTTGACCTCTACCCATATATAATTAGACTGCATGCTCTGCTGACTTGCCAATCAAGATGATATTGAGGTTGACAGAAATACAAGAACATGTAACATATAAATAAACATGATTGTACATGTAGGTGAACATGAGAATCGTCCAATTCCTCAATCCATGACTGCCATTGAGACTGTCAGCTAATCATTGAATCATTAAAACAGTATGGACATCAGTATTGTGAATTAAATATCTCATTTATATCGATGATAAATTGATATAAATGAGATAATATATTATTGATATAAATGAGATAATCAACAATACTCATATCCATCCTCTTTTACCATGTATCATTGTTACCAATTGTTAATATGACGTACATAGAATTCATCAGGTAACGTACAAGGCTTTCAACAATATTTTGACTTCAATCATTAAAGAGAAGCAAAAGTTAAGTGCAAAAACTACTAACTCAATGAAGGTTCCGATTTTTAATTAGGATGTCAATCTGAAAGGCCGAGGGAATTCAAACAGTCGAATAAATTACAATTTCTGAGTAAATCTGAATTATTTTTCTAGACCTACAGTTTGTGTATTGCTCTCAGTGCAATCAATTTACGATGTCGATCTCCTTTAATCAGATTTAAATCTAATTCACATTTGGGTAGGCCCAACACGTTAGTGATCGGCTTTTTTTTTTTTTAATGTCCCTGGTCGTCACAGCAATTAGGGTCATACAAAATAGCAATTCTAATTTGAGTATACACTTCGGTTTCTTATATTGGGACGATATTAAGTTAAATGAACACTTCAAAGATGAATAATAATAATATTCTCCCAGTTCACAAAAAACGAAACTAATTCCCCGTTGGAATCCCCCATCGCCGAATGTCAAAATTTCACGTGATACTTCTGAGGGTTATTACGTACTTTATCTGTTTGAGCTCTCAATCAACAATAATGAATAACGATTGGTATTCCTAGAGACCGTATAAACCATCCGATTGCAAAATAATCACATGTTCTACATCCACGTGACAAATGTTTACACTTACCTCGATTCCATTTTCGTCGCGTGAAAGCGAGGATACTGAAATCATGTGACGCACTCGGCTCTCTCCGATATAAACAGCAAATGGCGACAGATACAACTTCCAGTGTTGTTCAGCGAAAATTTGAAGTTGATAAACATTGCCAATATTTCACAAAAAGTGCCATAATTTTGTAAACAAACTATTTTCAAGTATCACAACGCTTTCCGGAAATCAAATGAATGACGAAACTATTGAAATCTAACCATTATGTCCCTTTAACATACAATATTCTTTTTAAAAAATCAATATGTACTTTCTCTACAGATTCCGCAGCATTAAAACCCCATGTTTCGCAACCATAATTAAGAACAGAGGATACATAAACATAAAAAAACATTCAGTTTAGATTCTCCATTGAGGGACAAACTATTACAAATACGTAATGCATTATACATACATTTTCTACCTTGATCAGCGACCGTTGATTGCGGTTTTGTAAATTTCCCATTAAAGTTAAACAGTACACCAAGATAGGTAAATTTATCAACAATTTCTATTTCATTGTCATTATAATAAAAAGTCTCATTATCACGTAATTTTCCGCCATTACGGAATACAAATTTGTTTGTTTTCTCAGTATTAACGGTAAGCTGCCATTGGTCACTGTATTGTTTTAGAGAGTCTAACATTTTCTGCAAACTAGAAGCAGATTCTGAAAAGAGGACAGTGTCATCTGCATACATCAGAAGGAACAAAGAGATATCTCTTAAGAATAAAGCGTCACAGGAGGTGTTAATAAACTCATTTTCTAAATCATTCACATACATGGAGTAAAGAAAGGGAGATAACTCCTCCCCTTGCATCAAGTCTTGTGAGGTTGAAAAAAATGCAGACAGTTCAGATTTGTACCTAACACATGACTTTAACCCGTCATATAAAGATCTCAAAGTATTTAGTAGTTTTCCTCGAATACCTTTATGAAAAATATTCAAAAATAATTTATTTCTATTTACACTATCGAAGGCCTTACGATAATCAACAAAACAACAGTAAAGCGTAGGCTTGTTAGACAACATTTTATGAGTAATACCATGTAAGGCAAAAATAGCATAATTAGTTCCAAAACCAGGCTTAAACCCGAATTGGGCATCTGAGACAATATTGTACTCTTTAGCCCATTCTAAAAGTCTTATTTAAAACACAAGTAAATAATTTAGAAAGGCAACTTACCAATGTGATTCCTCTATAGTTATTTGTATCATTTGCGTCACCTTTTTTGAACAAAGCAAAAATAATACCCTTAGACCAGACTGAAGGGAAGACGCCCGAATAAAAAATAACATTAAAAGTTTTGAAAGAATAGGAGTAAATGATTCCTTATGTTTGATAAAAAATTTATTAAGAATGTTATCAATTCCAGGCGATTGACCTAGTTTAGCGCTTTTTAAAACATTCATTACTTCTGTATCCGTAATAGGGGAATCCAGTACAATGAACTGATTCCTGCAATTATCGCCGGCGGACACACCTACGACCAGGTAAACTGTGGTCATATCCTCAACAGATGATATATCCTAAACAGTAATGCAAGACAATAATTACCGAAAATTTCAAGATGAAATTGAAGGTCAAATGAGGAAAGCTTCTAAGCTGGATCCAAAACTTTATGGAATATCTTAATCAACATCGACGAAAAAGGTCATAAAACTGACCTGACGATAGATGAGCTACATGGATATTAAAAAAAAAATTAATTTTTTTTTTTTTTAAAAGAATAAGATGAGGAATTCATAATTCTAATTATGAATGAAAGTCCACATAAACAAATCCTAATTGGTAGAATTCTGAAGAAGATATTATTGCTGTTAACCAAATTAAGTAATCACAAGACATGCGGTATCGATAATTAATGAGTATATCAAAAGCTCCATAAACAGTATGCTAACTATATGTATGTAAATTTGTTTAGTATTGTCTTAGATACCGGTATAATACCAGAGAGTTGGAGTACCAGTATTATTAATCCTATACAATGTATTTAAATAAGGTTTGTTGTAGGGATTCAGATAATTGTAGAGCAATAACGCTTGTCTCGTGTTTAGGGAAAATTTTCACGTCGTGCAATAATAAATTCTGGGTTGTACAATCTTTCTGACGAGATCTGCCTTATAAGTGACGTTCAAGCAGGACTTCACCTCCAATATCGGGCTAAAACAAGGAGATTTTTTTCATTTGCACTGCATTTTAACGATTTGGAAGATTTTCTGATGGAGAAAAATGTTGATTGTTTGATAAAAAAAATATCATAAGCTACGTTGAGATATTATTTGTTGTCCTGTATGCCGATGATCGGACTAAATGCCAGAAACACCAGAGGGGTTACAAACTATGCTCAATAATTAAATTCCAAGAATACCGTCAAAATTGGAAACTAGGCGTAAACACACAGAAAACAATTTCTAAAAGATAGAATAAATCCAGCAACCAATTTAGTCTAGATGATAAGGAACTTGGTATTAAAGTCTTGTTTTCATATTTCGGTGTTCTTTTTAAGGTGCTTCAGTACACTTGTGCCGGGAATGATTTGAGAAATAACCAAACTTTGTAATCAATGACGAGCCCCACCACTTATGATATTAAGGGATAGTAACAGAAATATTAAAAACAAATATTTGAGTATAAAATTATTTGAATTAGATGAAGTGACCAAGTTTATAATTGGTATTCATGTGTATTAGTTTTTATCAACGTCATGATAACTTTTTTTTTCAAATTATCAAAATAGTGTTGTATTGATAATTTTCATGATAAAACGGCTCGGTGTGGACTTATTCCAGGTGTGTCTTGACACAGACGACCCAATCACCTGTACATGTGCAGGTAAGTGTCATAATCCACCTTGGTTTACAATAGTAGTTTTACCACGACAAAAAAAAATCGACTATCTGAGCCAGCCCGAAAGTCACTTTTTGTGGTATATCGAAAAATAGAAGAAAATATAGATTTAACCCATGATTTGAAATTTAAACCATTTGACTGGTTGCATGGTCTCTCCTATATTTTATCACCTCCTCTCGTAGGGTAAAATATGTTCACCAGAGTTGTTTCCCTTTAACGGAAGTTGACCTGTTTGACTTTTCGGGATGGCGATGCTTGTGAAATAGTAAGTAAACACTGTTTTAGGTAGTTTTTACGTTCAACAGAGGTTGATAGAGTCTAACGTGTGTAAATTTGTTAATAGAAAGCACATTTTTTGTTCAGGAACTGACATAAACCGCCAATTTATCCCACTTTGGTCAGAAGGAATGACGCAGTTCTGTCCACATTGCATCATATTGCCAATGGTGACAATGTAATGGCTATATTGAACAGTTGATATTGGTTTGCACCATTTCTTAATCTTACATCTTAACTTATTTGTGTTAAAAGTCATGCCGTTTTATTAAATTTCCAGCAAGCTCATTTTGTGATTTGGAAGTAAAACTGATCATGTAAAAGGCGGCTGTCCCAAATCCAAATAAGATATTTTGACAGATACTTTTATCAAATTGATTTTTTTTTTAAGTGTATTTCATACCTAGAACTACACTTTTAATGGCTATACATTTTGACAAATTTTCAATATGATAAATAAATAATTATGATTAAAATTCTTTTACTCGAGGACCCCATTGCTTTGGAAATAAGCTGTACATCGGCTTTCTATAACAATAATGTGCAATATATAACATGATTGCATCAAATGTCTGGGGCCACAGGTTACCTACCCAAGTTTCCTCTGGCCCTGACACCATGGACATCAAAATCAGACATGGTGTCAGGCCAGAGGAATCTCTGGCTAAAGCTTCCAGAGATTTATGGTATGTGGAGAGAAAGATTGATCAAAGTATTTGAGATTGAACATATTTGTGGTTGCAAGAGAAAATGAGTAAGTTGTCTTTATCTATTGCTTCTGTAACAGATCGTAAGATTGATAATTAGATTTAAGTCACTATGATGATGAGGATGATTATGATGTTTATGATGATGATGGTGATGATGATGATTAGTATGATGATGAAATAATGATTATGACGATTAGTATGATGATGATATTATGATGATGATGATTATTATGATGATGATTTTAATGTTTAAGTAGGATGATGAGATTATGATGATGAAAAATATAGGTTATGATGACGGTGAAGATGGTATTATGATTATGATGATAGCAAACCATACCTATTGGAATTGATGTGTGTTTGTGTGTGTGACTTTTATGTATTTATGTATTAAAAATGTCTTTAAAAATATAAAAAAAAAATATTAAAAAAAAAATTAGTCACTGCCTCAGCCTCAGCCTCACCTAGGACCTCTAGCTCTAGCTAATAGTCTTGCACTAAATCGATCGAGATTAAAAGAAGATTTCTCTAGACGAGCCATATATTGCTGCTTGTATTCACCAACATTAAGTATAAGTTACTGATGATTTTGTATAGATGGTTAGGGAGGTTAGATACCTGCGGGTCTGATTATGAATGGATGGCTATTTTAGGTTGTTTAGCATGGATACATAACCCTGTAGATGTAGTTGTTGTGTACTTGAGATTGAACATATTTCTTTTGGATTGGTTCAATTTTGTTTTGTGTAGTTTTTTGTCAAGATGAACAACAATTCTAATAATCAATTTTGTTACCTGACTCTCTGTGTAAATGTAAATTAAGTATTTTCAACTGTTTCCCAGAAAAATTGCAAGACAATCGTAACAAACCAGCTGCCAGTGCTCGAAAAATATTGACAGATCAGTATTTTTGACTGTTGACTGGCAAGAAACATCCGCTCATGACCAAAAATTCAAGCATCTTTCTGATTGTGATTTGTAAACAATATCCATGGAGAAGCTTTAGTGATGGCTGCTAATTAGAATTCAGAAAGGTTCGAAGGATTCTCTGACCAAGGTTTGTCGTATCTAATTGAAAACATGCAATTCAGCTAACACAAAGCATGTTTTAAATTAAAGGGTCTGTAAGAATTCTTACAGCACACTGTGAAGCCAAAGAAGAGTCCAGTTAAGTCTTTCAACAGTTTGAAAATGCACCAAAGCTGAAATAAAACTGCAGTCTACTTAGGAATTTTTTACATGGAGCTCAGCCTTATAAAATAGCCTTTATCTGAATCTTGGGGATTACTCGGGTAACAAAACAGTTTCATGCCTTAGCAGTCAACAGCCAAAACTCTTCCCCGGGAGTGTTGGGACCAACTCTATGAACTGTTTCCTGTGGCCCAGGCATGAAGGCATGAAACAACTGTATACTATTCACTACACGTAAACTGGGACAAACACCAAAACTAAGGACAACATCTGAACTTGGGCAAACATCTTAATTTAGACAAACACCTAAAGTCGGGCAAACACCTAAATTCGGACAAACACCAAAACTCAGGCAAACCAGACAAGCAGATAAACTCGGACAAACACCTAGATTCGGATAAATATCTAAACTCGGACAAAAACTAAACTCAGGCAAACCAACAAGCTCCTAAACTCGGACTAACTCCTGAACTGGGACAAACACTTTAGTTTGGACAAAATACCTAAACTTTGGCAAACACCTAAGTTTGGGCAAACACCTGGTAGATTTTGAGTTGCTGTAGGTTGTTCAGTTGTACAGTAGGGAAACCCTTGAAGGAGGGTTGCATTGTATTGAGGATCATGAAATAATATTGTCTCAAATAAGATTTTGTTATTTTCAGTGGGGTCTCTTTAGGGAAACTAGGGCTTCTCGGGGGAGCTGTTGGGGTGACAACCCACTATGGTGTGTGGGGAAACACAGAACAAGGAGTGAACGCCTACGAACAGCTTCAGGATCTGGTGGAGCCCTACACTCCAGAGGAACTCTCACAGGTGAGAAATTAGGCCTGGGAATATATACAGAGGAGCCCACTTATTTGCATATCGCTTATTTGAATAACCTGGTTATTTGCATAAAATTCTCAGGTCCCGATTTTTTTCTTCTTTATCTTTGTATTTTAATCCCGTGTACTTGCATCAATTAAAACACCGATCCCGCTTATATGCATATAAAAATTCCAAAAAATCGAAAAAATTTAATTGATTTTAGGGTATTTTTGTGATTTTCCCGTAATAAAAGTTTTATGAAATGTGTTTTAACTTACATTATTGATTTGACACGATGTACAACATTATCTCATCATTGGTTCACAATTCGTCATTACAGGTTACGTTCTATGCATCGATATCGACATTTAGTTATTATCCAGACCATATCAGTAGCATTGTGCAGAAGAATTACTGAATAAAATATTTATATGCCTGGTTCGTGTAAGAGTCGTCTGAGACTGGTTTGGTTTTTATTTTGTTTAATGTCCTATTAAAAGCCAGGGTCATTTAAGGACGTGCCAGGTTTTGGAGGTGGAGGAAAGACGAAGTACAAGGTGAAAAACCACAGGCCTATGGTCAGTACCTGGCAACTTCCCCATTTGGGTTTCAAACTCATGACCCGGAGATGGAAGGCTAATGATGAAATGTCCGGACACCTTAACCACTTGGCCACCGCAGCCCATTTTCAGAGACTGCCAGCTTGATGATACGACACAAATATTGTGTTTGGTTGACCAGTTCTACAGTCTGTGATCTGATTGTAAATGTTATTGTTTGTAGGTCAAGTCTATGACAACCTCGGCATTTAACAGTCGCCTGGAGAGTAGTCCTCGCTCATCAGGCGCCAGTAAAAACTCGCCATCAACCTTTACGGAAGTATACAACAAAGGTCAGTAGTGTTGTAACCTCACCTCACCTTGACCTGGTGTCATCGACATTCCTTAACTTAAGGAAATTCCAGGGGGAAACATTATTGAATTTAGGATAAGTTAGGAACATTCCTCAAACTCTGTAATGAATTCCTATGGAAAATTTTAAGTTAAGAAATTTCCTTTGTTAAGAAATATATTGTGAAACTAAGGCCCGGTCCTGAGAGTTTTTGAAATCTGTTTTAAAAGGTCCAGTACTTAAGAATTTTCTGTGAGACCCTCCCGAGTTTTAGCTGAACCTTCTGTAAATGTTTCACTTTGAAAGTGTTTTAAGCTAAAATAGATTGAACCAGAATTTAAATTTTTCATGGTCACAACAGAATGATTTTGTCAGGTAGTGGTAGGCTAAAAATTAATCAGAAATTTTTGAAAGTGTTCTTAAATCTTCAGCTTCTCATAGATTTATACCGAACCATGAAGCAGTTGATCTTGATTAACGCCACAGGATGGTGAAGTTCTACGTATACACCTCCGTAGATAATACAGTCACCATTCCTGGTTAGGTGTGTGGTGGTAGCACTTGACCATCTCATTCTGTGTCGGAGGTATCTTGTCAGTATGTCTGTCGCACTCGTTGTTTACTGATTTTGATCAAGATTTAGGACAAGATAGACTTTACTGTTAGTCAGTTGATACATTTATATGGATAATTTGAGTTTATAAGTTCTCCAGAAAATGTTTTTACTTGTTTTCTCTGTTTCAGCTGTCTAGAAAACTTTTGAGTTAATTATGAGTTCTCCGTGATGTTTTTACTGGTTTTCTCTGTTTCCGGTGTCAAGAAAACTTTTGAGTTTATGATAAGTTCTCCAGAAAATGTTTTACTTTTTTTCTCTGTTTCAGGTGTCCAGAAAACGTTTGAGTTTATGGTAAATTCTCCAGGTATGGTCAGTGGAAGCATGAATAACTTGACCAACACTGTTAAAGAGCAGTTCAAGGAGAAGTAGGATGTGGAATTCCTGGTATAGTGTGACATGTTGGTGTTGTACCACAGGAAAGCAAGTCTTGACACAAACAGGCCGTAATTATTACCTACTGGGTGGAGATTTAAACTAGAATCGGTAAATGTACGTCGACCGCTCCGGAGACCTGATGCGTGTGTTATTGTCATTATTTACTGTGTATCCCGTTATGTTTTGTTGACATTTGTAAATAAATCTATTATAGAAAATACTAATTTTTGAGTTGGATTGGTGTTTAAGATTTAAACAAGTACAAGGAACTGGAAATTTTACCAGAAATGTTTTCTGTAGAATTACATCTGACAGTTTATCACTGGAATTACCTCTGACAGTTTATCTTTATAATTACATCTGACAGTTTATCTCTAGAATTACATCTGACAGTTTATCTCTAGAATTACATCTGACAGTTTATCTTTATAATTACATCTGACAGTTTATCACTAGAATTACATCTGACAGTTTATCACTAGAATTACATCTGACAGTTTATCACTAGAATTACATCGGTCAGTTTATCTCTAGAATTACATCTGACAGTTTATCTCTAGAATTACATCGGACAGTTTATCTCTAGAATTACATCTGACAGTTTATCTCTAGAATTACATCTGACAGTTTATCTTTATAATTACATCTGACAGTTTATCTCTAGAATTACATCTGACAGTTTATCTCTAGAATTACATCTGACAGTTTATCTCTAGAATTACATCTGACAGTTTATCTATAGAATTACATCTGACAGTTTATCTCTAGAATTACATCTGACAGTTTATCACTGGAATTACATCTGACAGTTTATCACTGGAATTACATCTGACAGTTTATCACAGGAATTACATCTGACAGTTTATCTCTAGAATTACATCTGACAGTTTATCTCTAGAATTACATCTGACAGTTTATCACTGGAATTACATCTGACAGTTTATCTCTAGAATTACATCTGACAGTTTATCACTAGAATTATTTCAGTAGTGCGTGATGCAAAATATAGCTAGGAATATTGCAACAACTTTTAGTCTAGTCCCAAAATACATCCCAGACATCACACATTATGTTTCCGTATATGGAATATATTGATTCAGATAAGATATTCTTTATCTTTGACAAAAGTCAGAATTCTATAAGATGTGACCTACAAATGTACTTCAATAACATGGCACAATGTCCCGGGAATCACTTGTCTTATCAAGAATAGATTATAGGTCGCAGTGACCTACTTGTAATACTGTACCTGTACGTAACCACACTGACGATTAAATGTCAATACACATATATAGGTCGCTGTGGCCTACTTGTAATACTGTACATGTACGTAACCACACTGACGATTAGCGGTCAATAAATATATATATAGGTCGCAGTGACCTACTTGTAATACTGTACCTGTACGTCACCACACAGACGATTAAATGTTAATAAATATATATAGGTCGCAGTGACCTACTTGTAATACTGTACCTGTACGTAACCACACTGACGATTAAAGGTCATTAAATATATATAGGTCGCTGTTATCTACGTATACGGCTATTGTAACAGTTTTATTTCCCGAAGCCATTTCCAATTAGTAATTTGATTATGTGGCATCTAAAATATTTTCATGATAAATTATAACATTAGCATTTTATATGGTTATCATTATTGCCAGTGGCGTATAGCTACCGTGTATGCTTGCATTCACAATTTTTTCCGGGGAAAAATGAGTAAAGAAAAAAAACCAAGATGGAGAAAGAGTGGTCTATTATGCATACATATAATTTTCGCCTAGCTACACAACTGATTCCAGAACATTTTTATGTCCAATATGTATTTTAAGACACTTGCCATACCAGAGATATATATAGACATGTCTCTGGCCATACATAACAGTGGGATCGATAGGAAAACCAAGGTTGCCAAAATATCCAGGAGTTAGTTCCCTTCCGTCGCTTCTCCGCTAGAACTAACCCGAGTAATCACAGGAGCCGTGTGGGCCTTTACGTTTTCTGGCCTTCGATTAAGACAACTTTTACCGGACTAGTAGTTCCTATGCCTTGGTCACACGTGCGTTAAGTATATTATATTAGGATACATTAGTGACGTAAGGTTATAAACGTGTAGCTTCTATATCCTAATCAACATAATACAAAAATGTTTAAACAGATCGGACCAAGTTCATTCCTAAAATTCTGCAATGCATTCCTTTTGGAGATTTCAAATTAAGGAATTTCCTTAAGTTAAAGGGACATTCCTTTCGTTCGGACATCAGAAACGTGCAAAATTTCTTTTGATAAAATGTAGGCCCGAATGAGGATTATATGTTTTTGTGCCTACTGGTAAAAATGACGTTGGGTGATAAAATATAGGCTCGAATGAGGATTATATATGAGTTTTTGTGTCTACCAGTAATGCAAGTAACGCCGAAATGACCAGAAAAATGACGTTTCGTACACAAATACCGTCTGCCGGTAATTAGTGATAATTCGGGTCGAATTGAGAATTTTTATGATTTGATGCTTGAAGCACTTTGCTTTCCCTTGAGAGTAAAATTGCCGTATCAATTTAAAGATTATATACACATTTCCTATTAAGTTTCATTTTGGTAACATTCACTTTATTTAAAACAAAGAAATGTCCCTTTAAGGAGCATTGATGGAACTGGGGTTAGTTCGGTGTAATGGCAATGTTCATAAATCATAATAGAAGAAAATGTTTTTTCCGGAATCCATTTATTACTATTTAAAATCTTAATCAGTTTCTGCATTTATAACATGTTGTGGCAATTTGTTCTAAAGATCGAGTACTCTGAAGTTGAAGAAATTCTTACTTCCATCCAAACGAGTTTTCCCCCCATAGCGTGGCTTCTGGTTTTATTAAATTTGTCCATCCGGAATTTTTTTTTCGTAAATCTCCTGTCATGTATGTTATTCAGTATTTTAAAAACGTTTTCCATGTCTCCTATTGTCCTTCGCCAGTGTTAGAAGATTCATCCACTCCAAACGTTCGGAATTGTAAGGTTTTTAAACCCAGAAAGTACTTATGTTACTCTTTTCTGCGCATTTTCAAATATTTCAATATCTGTTACTTTATATGGATTCCATACTCTCAGCCTATTCCAAATCGGGTCGAACTAGCGCTTTTAACAACACTTTGAACATGATCTCGTCTAAATAAACAATGATCTGCTGACGAGTCCGACTGCACTGGTGTTCAGATCCACGTCTGTTGTCACACCGATATCAATTTAATTCGTAATGTTTCCTCCATGTATCCTTTCTTCTCCTGATTCCAATCATGTAATACTTTGCCCCCCCCCCCCCCCCCCCCCCCGCTTTCCTGTCACAGTGAGGACTATTTTTGCAGGCGCTAAAAGGGGGGGGGGGGGGGGGGGGAGGGGATAGGGATAGGAGGGCGGGGTGGCGGCGGCGTACGCCCCCGGACTTAATATATTAGCTGTCTCTTTCCCTTGACTATTCTTTTTTATTTTAATTTCAACGCCATATCAACTCAAATTTCGAATGACAACAAAAGTTGATGTTTACACCAAACAATTACAATAAGTTGTGTAAAATAGAAAAAGCCGTCTCCGTCGTTTTGAATGACGGAGTTTGGTGTGTATCTTTGTCCTGTTGCCAAATGCCCTCATAAAATCTAAATAAATCATATCCAGTTGGTCACCATTGTCTATATCGATCGTATTTTAACCGAGCTTAACTTTACAATCAACCACTCAATCTGCCGTATTTTAACAGAGTTAAACTTTACAATCGACCCCTTAATCTGCCGTATTTTAACCGAGTTATACTGTACAGACCAAGTTTAACTTTACAAGTCAACCCCTCGGTTGCCGGAAATTTCCCGGAGATGTTGCGATTGATAAACAACATCACAGCTTCCCGTTCGAGATCCTCGGGTAGCCGTTCGATCACCGTCTTAAAAATCACAAAATGATCACTCTAACATTCTCAATTAATATTTAGGTGAGTGTGCTTACACCAAGATTTTTAACCGATACAACAAACGATTCCAGAAAAACTGCAGCCAGACGAATTATTGAGATAAATCGGTTTCTTATTTTCATTTTCATCTTGTTGTGTGTCAGAATTATAAGGGTTGTACGTATAAATAAAAAAAATATCTTTTTGACAACAATTGCGCTTATTGGCCCGGATGGAAGTGCGCGAGGTGTCCTTGTATAGGCCATGTGGTTGAGCAGGTGACCCCAACCTTTTCACGTCTGGTCGGAGATTCGAACCCCGGCCATCTTGGTAAAATGCAAGAATTTTTTTTACCACTGTGCTATACCCGACCACCAACCAGAATGATTTAGGCACCGTGTAACAATGTGAAAGTGCTGATAACGAAGGTTACATTGACTACAAATGTTTGACGTCTTTAAAATTATAAGAAAAAATAAATCTGTAACTCGATCACTCGTTACCTGATAAATGACAAATCACAGACCGCGGGACTCGAAAGTTTAAAATAAGAAAAAATGGCCACAATATATCGTCGATACTGAATAACTCGGCATTTCGTCATCGTTGTTCCCAAAATGTTCTGTTGTCATTGTAGGAACTGCAGCTGATTGCGCTAGTTTGACGACGGCATACACCGGAAGTGAAATCCTTGACCATGTTTTACTGGTTTGACGACGGCATACACCGGAAGTGAATTCCTTGACCATGTTTTACTGGTTTGACGACGGTACACACCGGAAGTGAATTCCTTGACCATGTTTTACTGGTTTGACGACGGCATACACCGGAAGTGAATTCCTTGACCATGTTTTACTGGTTTGACGACGGCACACACCGGAAGTGAAATCCTTGACCATGTTTTACTGGTTTAACGACGGCATACACCGGAAGTGAATTCCTTGACCATGTTTTACTGGTTTGACGACGGTACACACCGGAAGTGAAATCCTTGACCATGTTTTACTGGTTTGACGACGGCATACACCGGAAGTGAATTCCTTGACCATGTTTTACTGGTTTGACGACGGTACAGACCGGAAGTGAATTCCTTGACCATGTTTTACTGGTTTAACGACGGCATACATCGGAAGTGAAATCCTTGACCATGTTTTACTGGTTTGACGACGGTACACACCGGAAGTGAAATCCTTGACCATGTTTTACTGGTTTGACGACGGCATACACCGGAAGTGAATTCCTTGACCATGTTTCACTAGTTTGACGACGGCATACACCGGAAGTGAAATCCTTGACCATGTTTTCACTCGATTGACGACGACGGTACATATTGATATGGTCTATATATAGATGAATCGCTGCCCTACTATAACATTTAATGGTCTTTATATAGATGAATAACTGCCCTACTATAAAAATTAATGGTCTTTATATAGATGAATTACATGCCCTGCTTTAAAAAAAATATGGTCTATTTATAGATGAATTGCATGTACTGACCTACTATAACATTTGATGGTCTATATATAGATGCCTTACTGCCTTACTATGAAATTGATGGTCTATATAAAGATGTGTAATTAAGGGCAAATATTGCAAGTACCTGTTGGTACAAGTACATATAATGCGCATGCCCGAGACTTAAAAGTACTGATCGCGGTAAGGGCGGCTATAGAACATTCCGAAACAAAACATAGATCGAATGTATAGCTTAATAAGGTTAGCTTTGCGGTTTATAAGCTGATCTATGCATATTCAGTCATTATAATGATTAGTTCAAATCGAGAAATTAGTATATATATAGTCTAATGTCCCTTTAACACCTTTCCGATTCATAGCAGAGTCGCCGATATTAGTATCAGGCCTCGTGACGCGGGCCGCCCTCTAAAAAGTGAAAATACATAAATTAGACCGAAATCACTTGTTTCACTTGACGGGGTCGTCCTGGTGCATTTTGAAACATTTAGTCTCGGCAGTTGTAACTGATGTGATGTTTAGATAATGGAAACTATGGTAACCATGGATCCAAATTCCCTTCTTGATACTTTCATCTTACGCCTTGGTCACAATGGTGCTTAAACATATTGCTGCCAAGCACTCTGCTGACCCTGCTGTGCCGCCAGTTAATTTTCGTGCTTTTTACACATCTTCCATCTTAATTGAATCTTCTGTACAATGTACTCTAACTATAATTGTAATTTTTCCTCATGACAGAAAATATCCATCTTGAGTTTCATTTTAATGTTCTCTGGGATTCCCTGATAATGACGGAGATATTCGAGCGGATCGGTCGCTAGGGAACAGACAACACTCACACGGGCAGACAACTCGTCATGAGAGGGGGAGATTTATAATGTTCACGGTTCTTTTCTGGTCGTACAATATATGATATAATATAATTGATACGTAATCATCATTCGTTGTTTGATTGCTTTGAACTCGAAAAGTTTATGGCAAAAATTCATTTGGAAAGAAAATACATGTATTTATTTATCCGTAACAAAAATGTGTTCGGTCACACACTCCGAATTTAGACAGTACTTTCCATTCATAGGACCTCGAACACTACTAGTGTTAGTGGTCATGGCTCAATGGCAACAAAATGCATTTGGAAAGAAACTATTTATTTATCCGTAACCCATATGTGTCCGGTCACCCACTCGGACTTTAGACAGCACTTTCCATTCATTGGACCTTGAACACTACTAGTGTTCATGGTTCAGTGAATGGAAAATGTCTACGGCCAGTTCGGCCGGTAAATCGTCGCCCAGGTTGTCGGCATACAGAGGTTCCTTTCAGCCTGGTAACGAGGTTATTGTACACACGGAGATCCTTGTTATCAACAATGTTTTTTAATGAGGCTTATTGAGGCTTTTGCTGCGAACCATTTAACTCATGCGAACTATAATTGCGTTATTTAAACTAACCAAACTTCGCCAGATTGAGTTTATTGGCATGACTTTCTCCCGATAACATGTTTTCCTAATCCATAATTTTAGATAAAACCATAACATCAACCCCTGGGATGTGGAGAGCTGGCAGACATGCATTCACGCGTTATCAGGCTGGCCTCGTCACGCGCGCACGAGACTTATGGGGTGTAGTACGCCCTGCTTCATCTCCTCCTGATCATGTGTCTAAGTGTTGTGTCACATGACCCATAAAATCAGAAACAGACAGAATTAATGAAGTATGAGAAACAAGAGGATATTTCTGTCATACAGACCACGCGGTAGTCTTACCAGTCCATCAACACAATACTGTCATACAGGGCCACACGGTAGTCTTAACAGTCCATCAACACAATACTGTCATACAGGGCCACACGGTAGTCTTAATGTCATACAGGGCCACACGGTAGCCTTAATGTCATACAGGGCCACACGGTAGTCTTAACGGTCCATCAACACAATAACGTCATACAGGGTCACACGGTAGTCTTAACGGTCCATCAACACAATAACGTCATACAGGGCCACACGGTAGTCTTAATGTCATACAGGGTCACACGGTAGTCTTAACGTTCCATCAACACAATACTGTCATACAGGGCCACACGGTAGTCTTAACAGTCCATCAACACAATACTGTCATACAGGGCCACACGGTAGTCTTAACGGTCCATCAACACAATAACGTCATACAGGGCCACACGGTATTCTTAACGGTCCAACAACACAATAACGTCATACAGGGCCACACGGTAGTCTTAACGGTCCAACAACACAATAACGTCATACAGGGCCACACGGTATTCTTAACGGTCCAACAACACAATACTGTCATACAGGGCCACACGGTAGTCTTAACGGTCCATCAACACAATAACGTCATACAGGGCCACACGGTAGTCTGAACGGTCCATCAACACAATAACGTCATACAGGGCCACACGGTATTCTTAACGGTCCAACAACACAATAACGTCATACAGGGCCACACGGTAGTCTTAACGGTCCATCAACACAATACTGTCATACAGGGCCACACGGTAGTCTTAACGGTCCATCAACACAATAACGTCATACAGGGCCACACGGTATTCTTAACGGTCCAACAACACAATACTGTCATACAGAGACTGGGGATTATGACGAACAGAGGAAAGCGATGTGAAATCGTGAGTAACCTTAGGACTGTCGTTGAGTAAGGTAACAACTATTAAGAGTAATTGTCTTTTGTTTGATGTATTGTCTGGGTTTTTTCAATTTCAAATTAAAAAAAAAACAAAGAATTTAATCTTCCATTTATGCTTCATATTTAAAGATAATTTTACGTACTTAGCAAAATAGTGTATGATAATGTATGCAAGCTCAGGCGAATCGCGGTTAGCATTTAAATTAGGAAAATGTGAGAACATTCATGGATTGCTCGTTTTTTGGAATACCCATTACAAGATAAATGATAAACTATTTCCCCTTAGTGGCAGTAAAATCCGCAGGCTTTTGATTCGGGCTTAGATAACCGCCTGTCAGACTCGCGCGAGACAGGGACACGGGCCTGCCAAGACGGAAACGTTGATTCTAGGTCTCAGCTCCTGTATCCAGGAGTAATTGTGTACGGGGGTTACAAACCATAGCAATTTCCTTTTTGAGGAAAAATCTATCACCTCAGGAAGAGTGATGCGACTTTGATTGAGATCCGCTTTGTCCTGTTCGTCCCCACAGCGGTCCGAGCGGTCTTTTATCTAGGGCGGTTCCACGTTTGATTTGAGGGGTGATCGTGGAGGACCATGATTTGCTGTCCTGGTGTGTGTCGTGGATAATGAGTATCTAATGTCTATCATTGTTCCTGTTATAATGAGTGACCACGTGACAGTCGTCATGCTGAATTTTCTAACTCGTTTTAACAAGTCGTTACTGTATACACCTCCCCCCCCCCCCCCTCTCACGTTACGTTAAGGTGGTATGCTACCTTACTGTAGATATAGTGTACAGTTTTACATTAAGGTGGTATGTTATCTTACTGTAGATAAAGTGTACAGTTTTACGTTAAGGTGGTATGGTACCTTACTGTAGATATAGTGTACAGTTTTACGTTAAGGTGGTATGTTACCTGACTGTAGATAAAGTGTACAGTTTTACGTTAAGGCTGAATGCTACCTTACTGTAGATATAGTGTACAGTTTTACGTTAAGGTGGTATGTTACCTTACTGTAGATAAAGTGTACAGTTTTACGTTAAGGTGGTATGCTACCTTACTGTAGATATAGTGTACAGTTTTACGTTAAGGTGGTATGGTACCTTACTGTAGATATAGTGTACAGTTTTACGTTAAGGTGGTATGTTACCTTACTGTAGACATAGTATACAGTTTTATGTTAAGGTGGTATGTTACCTTACTGTAGATATAGTGTACAGTTTTACATTAAGGTGGTATGTTACCTTACTGTAGATATAGTGTACAGTTTTATATTAAGGTGGTATGTTACCTTACTGTAGATATAGTGTACAGTTTTACGTTAAGGCTGTGTGTTACCTTACTGTAGATATAGTGTACAGTTTTACGTTAAGGTGGTATGTTACCTTTCTGTAGATATAGTGTACAGTTTTACGTTAGGGTTGTATGTTACCTTACTGTAGATATAGTGCACCGTTTTACATTAAGGTGGTATGCTACCTTACTGTAGATATAGTGTACAGTTTTACGTTAAGGCTGTGTGTTACCTTACTGTAGATATAGTGTACAGTTTTACGTTAAGGTGGTATGTTACCTTTCTGTAGATATAGTGTACAGTTTTACGTTAGGGTTGTATGTTACCTTACTGTAGATATAGTGCACCGTTTTACATTAAGGTGGTATGCTACCTTACTGTAGATATAGTGTACAGTTTTACGTTAAGGTGGTATGTTACCTTACTGTAGATATAGTGTACAGTTTTACATTAAGGTGGTATGTTACCTTACTGTAGATATAGTGTACAGTTTTACATTAAGGTGGTATGCTACCTTACTGTAGATATAGTGTACAGTTTTACGTTAAGGCTGTGTGTTACCTTACTGTAGATATAGTGTACAGTTTTACATTAAGGTGGTATGCTACCTTACTGTAGATATAGTGTACAGTTTTACGTTAAGGTGGTATGTTACCTTACTGTAGATATAGTGTACAGTTTTACATTAAGGTGGTATGTTACCTTACTGTAGATATAGTGTACAGTTTTACATTAAGGTGGTATGTTACCTTACTGTAGATATAGTGTACAGTTTACATTAAGGTGGTATGTTACCTTACTGTAGATATAATGCACAGTTTTACATTAAGGTGGTATGTTACCTTACTGTAGACATAGTGTACAGTTTTACGGTAAGGTGGTATGCTACCTTACTGTAGATATAGTGTACAGTTTTACGTTAAGGTGGTATGTTACCTTACTGTAGATATAATGCACAGTTTTACATTAAGGTGGTATGTTACCTTACTGTAGATATAGTGTACAGTTTTACGTTAAGGTGGTATGTTACCTTACTGTAGATATAGTGTACAGTTTTACGTTAAGGTGGTATGTTACCTTATTGTAGATGCAGTCAACTTTTTTTCGTTCATTCTGCTATATTTTAACACAAGGGATATCTTTTTATTACATTTTACACAATTCTTATTTGACCAATCAGAGCACTGCTTACAAACGACAATGGGGAGGATTAAGATTTGCATATAGCTCTCCGTGTGGCTAATATCTTGATATTTTTCATTCGTGCTACGCATTCAAGGAAAATATCAAAATATTAGCCACACTCGTGATACACTTGGTATTACTGAAGACACTGCTAGATATCCTCTATTTACACGACGTGGTATTTGGGCTAGGTTCGTGTTGATGCATTTGAAGGCTGGCTCCCACAAATGTATCAATTTTGAATTGTCGTGATAATCAACTAAAATTACGTCACATTTATCGCTGGTGTATTTTATAACGACTAACACCTAAGAATACACGTGTTCACCTTTTATAGCCTGGACCACGTGTTCACTTTATATAGCCTGACACCACGTGTTCACCTTATATAGCCTGGACCACATGTTCACCTTATATAGTCTGACACCACGTGTTCACCTTATATAGCCTGACACCGCGTGTTCACCTTATATAGTCTGACACCACGTGTTCACCTTATATAGCCTGACACCATATGTTCACCTTATATAGCCTGACGTGTTCACCTTATATAGCCTGGACCACGTGTTCACCTTATATAGCCTGACACCACGTGTTCACCTTATATAGCCTGACACCACGTGTTCACCTTATATAGCCTGGACCACGTGTTCACCTTATATAGCCTGGACCACGTGTTCACCTTATATAGCCTGGACCACGTGTCACCCTCCCCGGCATCATCGTTTTTAAAAAAACACTGAATCTTAATACATATACAATGTATTAGAATGTTAAAGGAAAAGGGAGACCACTCTTAAATGATTCAAAGGTAAAAAGATCACATTGTACGAGGATCAACGTTCGATTTGTACAAAAAAAACCTCAAAGATCCATGAAAGAATGACATTGTTAAGTGTATAAATTGAATCAGTTGATGATCTTCAATATTTGGAAAGTGTGACCTTGGATATGGCCTTGGAACCCTGAAACACAACGATGTCTGAAGTATACTCATACTTGACCTTTGTTGAAAGTTTGACCGAAATCTATAAAAGAAATAAGTTGCTAAGCGTTATTCGGGACGCGACGGGACGCGACATAAATGATAAGCCCGGACGCGACGCGACGGGACGGAATGCGACGGGCAAAGTAACAGGAAGGGATTTGACGCGACGGGACGCGACGCGATGCATAGTGACAGGACGGGGTGCGACGCGACGCGATGCATAATGACAGGACGGGGTGCGACCCGACGGGACGGACAACACCATATGCCCCGCCTCCTATTTTATAGCGGGACATGCAACCAAAGAACTTTTTTTATCGGCATTCATGGTTGATTATGCAAGGTCACGTGGTGCATTTTACAGGGCCATGCAGTGCATTATACAATCATATTGAAATCATATCAAAATAATAAGTGAAAGGCAAGACGTATCCATTAGGAGTAGGGGTAGATGGGGATGACTGACAGCTTGCCAGGGAGTCGAAGACACGCACCTGATGACAGATAAGAGCTTCACAAAGGGAGATCACTTATCACTCTTGCTTAGTGCAGCGCTGCCAAGTGTTAGCTGCTATAAATAGTAAAGGCGGATTTTATTTGGTAACATATATCATACGTAATGTGCTAGTTGAGAGTAACGTGCGATGGTACGACTTGCCTTGGTGTTTTCATCAGCCTCTCTGACGAGTACCGGGCCCAAGCAAAACTCATTACTTGGGTGGCACGTCGCTATTTTTATTTTAATGGCGTGTTTTTAAAAAAAAATATTTCTAAACATGATATATTTAAAGGTCTTCCGCCGAGTTGAAAATGTCTTTAAATTAACCTGTAGATTGTGATACGCAGGACGATAATCTTTTTGCCCCGGATATGACGCGATAGATTGCGTTACTGGTCAAGATGAAGTATGTGATTGGTCAATGTATGTAGCGGTCAGTGCAAGATGTAGATATGCAGTTAAAAACGAAACAAAGTTAAGATAGAATGCAAGCTGAATAAGTGGATGTATCTTTTCAAATGACACATTATTAAAATCATATTCCTGATTCAAATGCAGTCTTATTATCACCAAAAATGATTCAAACTGATATAATTTTGTTATCCGTACTGAAACGCATTAGTTTGTTAATTTATTTCACCAGCAGTTTTACATTATAACCACCAGCATTAAAACTATGCCGTTTATCTTTTTTTAAAAGATATTTCTTGTTGGTTTTGTATTCACGGTCCCCATTAATACCAGGGTTATAATAAGAAATAATCGACGGAAGTCATCTTTGTTTTATTTACATTGTGTTATATATAATGATTACCAATTAATGATGGTATCATTTTATTATTTTTCTGTAAAAAAAAAAAAATATGTGACAAGAAAGAGAGGTCAACACGAATCTTTGACGAGAAGTTAGCACAACTGTGACGAGAAGTTAGTACAACTGTGACGAGAAGTTAGTACAACTGTGACGAGAAGTTAGTACAACTGTGACGAGAAGTTAGCACAACTGTGACGAGAAGTTAGTACAACTGTGACGAGAAGTTAGCACAACTGTGACGAGAAGTTAGTACAACTGTGACGAGAAGTTAGTACAACTGTGACGAGAAGTTAGTACAACTGTGACGAGAAGTTAGTACAACTGTGACGAGAAGTTAGTACAACTGTGACGAGAAGTTAGTACAACTGTGACGAGAAGTTAGCACAACTGTGACGAGAAGTTAGCACAACTGTGACGAGAAGTTAGTACAACTGTGACGAGAAGTTAGTACAACTGTGACGAGAAGTTAGCACAACTGTGACGAGAAGTTAGTACAACTGTGACGAGAAGTTAGCACAACTGTGACGAGAAGTTAGCACAACTGTGACGAGAGAGGTTAAAAAACCCCACATTTTTGACAATTGAAATAAATTGCAGAATTATTCATTCGTCAATCCTCCTCCTCCTCCTCCTCCTCCTCCTCCTCGCGGCCGCCGCCGCCGCCGTCATACACAATGCATTAAAGAAGTTTGAAATCACATAATCTTTACCATAGGACCTAGAAACACTTGTTTATGTCTGTATCAGTAATCCAATTGAAATGATCCGTAGTTCTCGGTGTAAGGTACAACACCTGTTTTGCGGAGCTACATGTATATATAAATTGTATATAGGTTTCCTGTACGGTGAAAAAGCGGGAAAACTTAGGTTGTATTTACTTAATGAGGGTAGGTATACCACAGTAATCGCTCATCTGCATGGAGTCTGGTCAAACAGGTGCCAATTTACGGTATACAACAATGACACCATGTAAACACTTCCTGTATGGCATTCATATACCCCTATAAACAGTTTCTGATTGGCTATATACACGCCCTCTCTCCTGGCTTCAGTGGCTGCATAGATACAGAAAGGGCGCCAAATAACATCAGAACAGCAGATAGAATCAGGCATTGAACTGTTTAATGTAAGAAGATACTTTGAAGTTCAATTGTACAAGTTTTAAGTGCAAGTAAATACGTGGTTAAATGAAATGTGCATACAAACAATTCCAATCCAGATATGCCCCTTACGTTAAACAAATGGTAGAATTACATAAAACAGGTTCAGTTTGGATTTTCTTCAAAATGTTCAATTTTCATTGATTCTTTCTTTAGCGGTTTTAAGATAAGGCTAGAATCAGGCTCGAATCATCAGTTAGTTTTACAAAGTTCAGAACCAATCAAATTCACACATTTTCCCCTCAGATCTAACAAAAACCTCACAGGTTATTAAAATGATAATATTCCAGCACTCTGTATACAGAGAGTTATATGCACATAAAACAAAACAAAAAACATACAAACAAACAAACAAATAAACAATAAAAAAATAATTCCCAATGACTTTTTTTTTTAGAAATTTAAATATAAATTAATTTTATGTCATAAGAGGCGAGATCTTCTGTCATTATCTTAATATTTTAATCAGGGGGTATTATTTCTCACAAACTTAGAAATACATACATTCAAGTCGAAAACAAAAACAGGTTATTTAAACAAACGGTTTCTCTTTCACAATATTTGTACGATATAGAGGTATATAATAATTTTTATTTTTTTTATTTGACTAGAATCTTTAACGTTATCCCAACTCTGACGAGTGAGGAGTTAGCACTAAGCATAATATTTCTTAAATATTTTTAGAATAATGTGTTTTGTACTGGACTATTGACAAATTGCATCTTGCGTTTAACTATTATCAACCTACGGGAAAAGAGAAAATATTACAGTATACATTGAAAAAGTGACAGTATTACAGAAACTCAATGAAAAACAGATATGTTTATATTGATAATAATTCATCAAATCACGGAAAAACAGAGATTTTTATATTGAGGATAATTCATCAACTGACGGAAAAACAGAGATTATTACATTGGGGATAATTCATCAACTTACAGAAAAACAGAGATTATTACATTAAGGATAATTGTTTAGATTTGTGAGATAAGTCTATTACTATGAACGATAGCGGAAAATGAAGTTTGATATAATATTTTTCTGTTAAAACCCTCTTACTTGTCCGATTTTATTTTGATGTTACTGGGTCGTGAAGCATTGTCTAACAGAAACTTTATAACAAGCCACACAAAAATATAATTAATTTATCTTTTAATTATGATTTCTGCCCTATAGCCTTCCTTTCGACCTGCTCCAATTTTCCGGAGTGCGAGTTATGTAACCCGGATGTGAATCTTCCATCAAACCTCGTTAGGGACGGCGTAGTGTGGCTACCAACAGGTGGTGATCGGGATTTGCACTAGAATGCCCCAAATGAAATCTTAATTAAAATAGAATGCACGACATTGTGTATTTGATATACACGTAGGTCTGTTCTCATTCGTGGAAAGGTCGTATAGTTAATGAAACAAAATGGCCTACAGCCGAGCATACAATTTTCAACCTTGACAGAAGATGTTGATGGAATTACCAGATTTTACAGATACACTATTGATGGCTTAAGTGAAATAAATTAGTTTACTGGTTAGAAACAGATGATCCATACAAAGTCTGTATCTACTAGCAAAGTATATCACACTTAGGCTACCATGATCTCTCCCAGTTTTTTTTTATGCTAGCCGGACCGCAGTTATTGAGATAATGGATCCGGAGTGGACACCGGAAAACCAATTCATTGTCAAAGATTGAAAAAATTGTGACTAACGAGGTTTACTAAAGTTAACCTCTATAACACTAACGATGTTTACTACATTTAACCTCTATAACATAACTAACGAGGTTCACTACAGTTAACCTCTATAACAGGACTAACGAGGTTTACTACAGTTAACCTCTATAACAGGACTTACGAGGTTAACTACAGTTTACCTCTATGACAGGACTAACGAGGTTTACTACAGTTAACCTCTGTAACACTAAGGAGGTTTACTACAGTTAACCTCTATAACAGGACTTACGAGGTTAACTACAGTTAACCTCTGTAACACTAAGGAGGTTTACTACAGTTAACCTCTATAACAGGACTTACGAGGTTAACTACAGTTAACCTCTGTAACACTAAGGAGGTTTACTACAGTTAACCTCTATAACAGGACTAACGAGGTTTACTACAGTTAACCTCTGTAACACTAAGGAGGTTTACTACAGTTAACCTCTGTAACACTAACGAGGTTCACTACAGTTAACCTCTATAACAGGACTAACGAGGTTTACCACAGTTAACCTCTATAACAGGAATGACGAGGTTTACTACAGTTAACCTCTGTAACACTAAGGAGGTTTACTACAGTTAACCTCTATAACAGGACTAACGAGGTTTACTACAGTTAACCTCTGTAACACTAAGGAGGTTTACTACAGTTAACCTCTATAACAGGACTTACGAGGTTAACTACAGTTAACCTCTGTAACACTAAGGAGGTTTACTACAGTTAACCTCTATAACAGGACTTACGAGGTTAACTACAGTTAACCTCTGTAACACTAAGGAGGTTTACTACAGTTAACCTCTATAACAGGACTAACGAGGTTTACTACAGTTAACCTCTGTAACACTAAGGAGGTTTACTACAGTTAACCTCTGTAACACTAACGAGGTTCACTACAGTTAACCTCTATAACAGGACTAACGAGGTTTACCACAGTTAACCTCTATAACAGGAATGACGAGGTTTACTACAGTTAACCTCTATAACAGGAATGACGAGGTTTACTACAGTTAACCTCTGTAACACTAAGGAGGTTTACTACAGTTAACCTCTATAACAGGACTAACGAGGTTTACTACAGTTAACCTCTATAACAGGACTAACGAGGTTTACTACAGTTTACCTCTATAACAGGACTAACAAGGTTTACTACAGTTAACCTCTATAACAAGAATGACGAGGTTTACTACAGTTTACCTCTATAACACGACTAACGATGTTTACTACAGTTAACCTCTATAACATGACTAACGAGGTTTACTACAGTTAACCTCTATAACACGACTAACGATGTTTACTACAGTTAACCTCTATGACACGACTAACGAGGTTTACTACAGTTAACCTCTATAACACTAACGAGATTTACTACAGTTTACCTCTATAACAGGACTAACGAAGTTTACTACAGTTAACCTCTATAACAGGACTAACGAGGTTTACTACAGTTTACCTCTATAACAGGACTAACGAGGTTTACCACAGTTAACCTCTGTAACACTAAGGAGGTTTACTACAGTTAACCTCTATAACAGGAATGACGAGGTTTACTACAGTTAACCTCTGTAACACTAAGGAGGTTTACTACAGTTAACCTCTATAACAGAACTAACGATGTTTACTACAGTTAACCTCTGTAAGACTAAGGAGGTTTACTACAGTTAACCTCTATAACAGGACTAACGAGGTTTAATACAGTTAACCTCTATAACAGGACAACGAGGTTTACTACAGTTAACCTCTATAACAGGACTTACGAGGTTTACTACAGTTAACCTCTATAACAGGACTAACGAGGTTTACTGCTGTTAACCTCTATAACAGGACTAACGAGGTTTACTACAGTTAACCTCTATAACAGGACAACGAGGTTTACTACAGTTAACCTCTATAACAGGACTAACGAGGTTTACTACAGTTTACCTCTATAACAGGACTAACGAGGTTTACCACAGTTAACCTCTGTAACACTAAGGAGGTTTACTACAGTTAACCTCTATAACAGGAATGACGAGGTTTACTACAGTTAACCTCTGTAACACTAAGGAGGTTTACTACAGTTAACCTCTATAACAGAACTAACGATGTTTACTACAGTTAACCTCTGTAAGACTAAGGAGGTTTACTACAGTTAACCTCTATAACAGGACTAACGAGGTTTAATACAGTTAACCTCTATAACAGGACAACGAGGTTTACTACAGTTAACCTCTATAACAGGACTTACGAGGTTTACTACAGTTAACCTCTATAACAGGACTAACGAGGTTTACTGCTGTTAACCTCTATAACAGGACTAACGAGGTTTACTACAGTTAACCTCTATAACAGGACAACGAGGTTTACTACAGTTAACCTCTATAACAGGACTTACGAGGTTTACTACAGTTAACCTCTATAACAGGACTAACGAGGTTTACTACAGTTTACCTCTATAACAGGACTAACGAGGTTTACTACAGTTAACCTCTATAACACTAAGGAGGTTTACTACAGTTAACCTCTATAACAGGACTAACGAGGTTTACTACAGTTTACCTCTATAACATGACTAACGAGGTTTACTACAGTTAACCTCTATAACACTAAGGAGGTTTACTACAGTTAACCTCTGTAACACTAAGGAGGTTTACTACAGTTAACCTCTATAACAGGACTAACGAGGTTTACTACAGTTAACCCCTATAACAGGACTAACGATGTTTACTACAGTTAACCTCTATAACACGACTAACGAGGTTTACTACAGTTAACCTCTATAACACTAAGGAGGTTTACTACAGTTAACCTCTATAACAGAACTAACGATGTTTACCACAGTTAACCTCTATAACATGACTAACGAGGTTAACTACAGTTTACCTCTATAACAGGACTAACGAGGTTTACTACAGTTAACCTCTATAACAGGACTAACGAGGTTTACTACAGTTAACCTCTATAACAGGAATGACGAGGTTTACTACAGTTAACCTCTATAACAGGACTAACGAGGTTTACTACAGTTAACCTCTATAACAGGACTAACGAGGTTCACTACAGTTAACCTCTATAACAGGACTAACGAGGTTTACTACAGTTAACCTCTATAACAGGACTAACGAGGTTTACTACAGTTAACCTCTATAACATGACTAACGAGGTTCACTACAGTTAACCTCTATAACAGGACTAACGAGGTTTACTACAGTTAAACTCTATAACAGGACTAACGAGGTTTACTACAGTTAACCTCTATAACAGGACTAACGAGGTTCACTACAGTTAACCTCTATAACAGGACTAACGAGGTTTACTACAGTTAACCTCTATAACAGGACTAACGAGGTTTACTACAGTTAAACTCTATAACAGGACTAACGAGGTTTACTACAGTTAAACTCTATAACAGGACTAACGAGGTTTACTACAGTTAACCTCTATAACAGGAATGACGAGGTTTACTACAGTTAACCTCTATAACAGGACTAACGAGGTTTACTACAGTTAACCTCTATAACATGACTAACGAGGTTCACTACAGTTAACCTCTATAACAGGACTAACGAGGTTTACTACAGTTAACCCCTATAACATAACTAACGAGGTTTACTACAGTTAACCTCTATAACATGACTAACGAGGTTCACTACAGTTAACCTCTATAACAGGACTAACGAGGTTTACTACAGTTTACCTCTATAACACTAACGAGGTTTACCACAGTTAACCTCTGTAACACTAACGAGATTTACTACAGTTAACCTCTATAACATGACTAACGAGGTTTACTACAGTTAACCTCTATAACAGGACTTACGAGGTTTACTCAGTTAACCTCTATAACAGGACTAACGAGGTTTACTACAGTTAACCTCTATAACATGACTAACGAGGTTTACTACAGTTAACCTCTATAACAGGACAACGAGGTTTACTACAGTTAACCTCTATAACAGGACTAACGATGTTTACTACAGTTAACCTCTATAACAGGACTAACGAGGTTTACTACAGTTAACCTCTGTAACACTAAGGAGGTTTACTACAGTTAACCTCTATAACAGGACTAACGAGGTTTATTACAGTTAACCTCTATACCAGGACTAACGAGGTTTACTACAGTTAACCTCTATAACAGGACTAACGAGGTTTACTACAGTTAACCTCTATACCAGGACTAACGAGGTTTACTACAGTTTACCTCTATAACACTAAGGAGGTTTACTACAGTTAACCTCTATAACAGGAATGACGATGTTTACTACAGTTAACCTCTATAACAGGACTAACGAGGTTAACTACAGTTTACCTCTATAACAGGACTAACGAGGTTTACTACAGTTAACCTCTGTAACACTAACGATGTTTACTACAGTTAACCTCTATAACATGACTAACGAGGTTTACTACAGTTAACCTCTATAACATGACTAACGAGGTTTACTACAGTTAACCTCTATAACAGGACTAACGATGTTTACTACAGTTAACCTCTATAACAGGACTAACGAGGTTTACTACAGTTAACCTCTATAACAGGACTAACGAGGTTTACTACAGTTAACCTCTGTAACACTAAGGAGGTTTACTACAGTTAACCTCTATACCAGGACTAACGAGGTTTACTACAGTTAACCTCTATAACACGACTAACAAGGTTTACTACAGTTAACCTCTATAATATGACTAACGAGGTTTACTACAGTTAACCTCTATAATATGACTAACGAGGTCTACTACAGTTAACCTCTATAACAGGACTAACGAGGTTTACTACAGTTAACCTCTATAACAGGACTAACGAGGTTTACTACAGTTTACCTCTATAACAGGACAACGAGGTTTACTACAGTTAACCTCTATAACAGGACTAACGAGGTTTACTACAGTTAACCTCTATAACAGGACTAACGAGGTTTACTACAGTTTACCTCTATAACAGGACTAACGAGGTTTACTACAGTTAACCTCTATAACAGGACTAACGAGGTTTACTACAGTTAACCTCTATACCAGGACTAACGAGGTTTACTACAGTTAACCTCTGTAACACTAAGGAGGTTTACTACAGTTAACCTCTATAACAGGACTAACGAGGTTTATTACAGTTAACCTCTATACCAGGACTAACGAGGTTTACTACAGTTAACCTCTATAACAGGACTAACGAGGTTTACTACAGTTAACCTCTATACCAGGACTAACGAGGTTTACTACAGTTTACCTCTATAACACTAAGGAGGTTAACTACAGTTAACCTCTATAACAGGAATGACGATGTTTACTACAGTTAACCTCTATAACAGGACTAACGAGGTTAACTACAGTTTACCTCTATAACAGGACTAACGAGGTTTACTACAGTTAACCTCTGTAACACTAACGATGTTTACTACAGTTAACCTCTATAACATGACTAACGAGGTTTACTACAGTTAACCTCTATAACATGACTAACGAGGTTTACTACAGTTAACCTCTATAACAGGACTAACGATGTTTACTACAGTTAACCTCTATAACAGGACTAACGAGGTTTACTACAGTTAACCTCTATAACAGGACTAACGAGGTTTACTACAGTTAACCTCTGTAACACTAACGAGGTTTACTACAGTTAACCTCTATAACACGACTAACGAGGTTTACTACAGTTAACCTCTATAACAGGACTAACGATGTTTACTACCGTTAACCTCTATAACAGGACTAACGAGGTTTACTACAGTTAACCTCTATAACAGGACTAACGAGGTTTACTACAGTTTACCTCTATAACAGGACTAACGAGGTTTACCACAGTTAACCTCTGTAACACTAAGGAGGTTTACTACAGTTAACCTCTATACCAGGACTAACGAGGTTTACTACAGTTAACCTCTATAACACGACTAACAAGGTTTACTACAGTTAACCTCTATAATATGACTAACGAGGTTTACTACAGTTAACCTCTATAATATGACTAACGAGGTCTACTACAGTTAACCTCTATAACAGGACTAACGAGGTTTACTACAGTTAACCTCTATAACAGGACTAACGAGGTTTACTACAGTTTACCTCTATAACAGGACAACGAGGTTTACTACAGTTAACCTCTATAACAGGACTAACGAGGTTTACTACAGTTAACCTCTATAACAGGACTAACGAGGTTTACTACAGTTTACCTCTATAACAGGACTAACGAGGTTTACTACAGTTAACCTCTATAACAGGACTAACGAGGTTTACTACAGTTAACCTCTGTAACACTAAGGAGGTTTACTACAGTTAACCTCTATAACACTAACGAGGTTTACTACAGTTTACCTCTATAACACGACTAACGAGGTTTACTACAGTTAACCTCTATAATATGACTAACGAGGTTTACTACAGTTAACCTCTATAACAGGACTAACGAGGTTTACTACAGTTTACCTCTATAACACTAACGAGGTTTACTACAGTTAACCTCTATAACACTAACGAGGTTTACTACAGTTAACCTCTATAACAGGACTAACGAGGTTTACTACAGTTAACCTCTGTAACACTAAGGAGGTTTACTACAGTTAACCTCTATAACATGACTAACGAGGTCTACTACAGTTAACCTCTATAACAGGACTAACGAGGTTTACCACAGTTAACCTCTATAACAGGACTAACGAGGTTTACTACAGTTAACCTCTATAACACGACTAACGAGGTTTACTACAGTTAACCTCTATAACAGGACTTACGAGGTTAACTACAGTTAACCTCTATAACAGGATTAACGAGACGCATTATGTCCGTGCTGTCCTAGACACTACATAAGAATAGCATTATTATTAACACGCATATCATATATATACAGAAACACCTTCATGGAATTCAAAATAAGTTTGAATGATTATTTCAAATGATTCCGGGTACGAGATGTAATCAGAGAAATTATTGAATTTCTCCTATTCCATGTTTTTGTGTGGTGTATGGCCACTGTGTACGGGTCAATGTTTCACGCTGGTATCGTTATATAAGGGAGTCAGGTTCTCATTAGGTAACTGTTTAATACAAAGATAACGGAACGTCTTCACGACAACAACTGATACATCGGACATTTAATATTGAGGTAAATCACGCATTGACACTGCGGACATGTAGTATTGAGGTAAATCACGCGTTGACACTGCGGACATGTAGTATTGAGGTAAATCACGCATTGACACTGCGGACATGTGGTATTGAGGTAAATCACGCTATTAAGGTAAATCACGCATTGACATAACGGACATGTAGTTTTAAGGTAAATCACGCATTGACACTGTGGACATGTGGTATAAGGTAAATCACGCATTGACACATAGGACATGTAGTATTGAGGTAAATCACGCATTGACACTGCGGACATGTAGTATTAAGGTAATTGGGTAAATCACGCATTGACACTGCGGACATGTAGTATTAAGGTAAATCACGCATTGACACATCGGACATGAAGTATTGAGGTTAATCACGCATAGACTAAGCGGACATGTGTGATTAAGGTAAATCACGTATTGACACAGCGGACATGTCGTATTGAGGTAAATTAGACATTGACACATCGTACATGTAATATTACGGAAAATCACGCGGTAACACAGCAGGCATGTGGCATGAAGGGAAATCACACATTTCATGCAATAAAAGTTTAGTTGATTTGGTGTTTGATGATTTTTTTCACAGCTAACATGACCTTGCATAATGTAAATACGATCTGAAGATATATATATTACCTTGGGCGTATATAATGACGTTTTGTTTTTCGAATCGCTAATATCAACAAAAAAAATTGATCAATTGATTTCGGAATAATTTTTTTTTGGTACAGAAGTATGTGTTCTGAGTAGGCCAGGTTTTATAAAGACGCGAATCTTCGATATTCGAACTAAAAGCCCGAAAACATTAACGTAAATGATGCAGAGGACGGTCGTGGCTAACACGACGGGTGGGTATGTCAATAACAAAGAGAACAGGCGCGGATAACGCGACACGTGGGTATGTTTATAATACAAGATGGTGGCCGCGGATAACGCGACGCGTGGGTATGTTTATAATACAAGATGGTGGCCGCGGATAACGCGACGCGTGGGTATGTTTATAATATAAGATGGTGGCCGCGGATAACGCGACGCGTGGGTATGTTTATAATATAAGATGGTGGCCGCGGATAACGCGACACGTGGTATGTTTATAATATAAGATGGTGGCCGCGGATAACGCGACACGTGGGTATGTTAATGATATTGAGGACGGCCACAGCTAACGCGACACGTGAATATGTTAATGATATAGAGGACGTCCGCGGATGCAGAGGACTATTGCGGATAACGCGAGCCGATTTTTTTTTGGCGAGGGGTCTGGGGGCCGCCAGCGGAGAAAATGAAAATAGCAAATTTGCAATCATTCGGGATCGTTTTCTAGAGAGTAAGTTGCACGAATTCATCGATGCATTCAAAGTTATATCTGCATGACGTGACTTTCATGTGCGAGAATAATATCGAAAGTTTGTAACTTGCTCGTGTAGAGAAAGTTATTGACTTTTCGTTAATACACCATATTTATAAAGTCAACATGGACTAAAACAAAAATAAAAGACTTTTAAAACATTTTTTTTTTCGCTAACGGATCAGAAATCGGAGATCGCAGTGTGTTACGCGTGCGTGACCGTTTATATATATTAAGCTTTAACTTCCGGCCATATTATTTTTCGATTTGATTTAAAACATATTTTATTTGCGTCAATATATACAAAAGGATTGGTAAAAGCTTTCAAACTGATATGAAGCCATTTCCCAATTATATATGATTTTAGATATACCCACAAATGACAATCACAACATGGGATCATCGCGAGCATACATTAGAGAAAATTAATTTCATTACTTTCTGTGAAATTAAGATATGAACAGCATCCATTTTCAATTTGTTTTCTTGTTTAGGCAGCTGCAGAGATATCCTCAAGAAATATGACAAAACCATCTTTCCCATAGGTGCGGATCCAGGATTTCTGAAAGGGTGGTGGGGGTGGGGGTGGGGGGTGTTCCAGTAATTTAGTGATAATGCGAGCGCCATAGGCGCGATCCGAATAGTTTTTGGGGTCTGCGAGGGGTCTGGGGGCCGCCAAGGCATTTTTAAGGCTATACAAAAAATCCTCCCCCGAAAAAAAGGGGGTTGGGGTGGGGGGTGGCTGACCCCCAGGAACTCCCCCCCCCCCCCCCCCTGGATAGCGGCGACCACGACTAACGCTATGCATTGGAAGACGTTCGGAAGATTTACTCCTAAAAAGGGTATTTACGTTGTCACAGTCCCAGGGTGTGGAGTTACGGTAACGTCTGCTATCATGCGGAGTTTTGTTTACTTTTGAGCCTGGTAGGTGTGTGTGTACATATTATAGTCCTGTCTAAATGAGGAGTCATTGCTATCAAAGTCGCCCGATATCGAGAAGCCCTGAGATGTGACCTTAATTATTTGGATATATAAGTCTGCCGGTGATGTCTACAATACTCAGAGAATAAGGTACGTTTTGTATGTCTGTGCACGTGTGGTCAGCACTAAAACGTCTCTACGGTCAGTTTTTAATGCACAAACATGGGTATGTACCGACACATTTGTTTGTAAAACATATATAGGGAATTTAATATTCTAAACCGTTGAACTGTAGGCCGATATAGACAATGGTTGTTGTGGTTTTTAGCAGAAAGAAAAAACTACGTTGGTTTAAAAAAAGAAGAAAAAAACATTGACCCATTTATAAGCACCAGGCGAAACGTAAGTCTCTGAAGTTCTAACTTCTTACTAAGATCTAAGTTATTTTGACAGCAAGGCAATTTAGCGCTCAACAACAAACGCATGATAAAATTTGATAGAAATCCGAGTCCATGAGAAATTAGTATCCAAACTGTTTGAGAGATATCTGATCGGAAAATTAAAGTTACTGATAGTTGATTTCTGAAATGGTGTTTTCTGGCCATTAAATCGCAATCGAGTACCTTCGTATCTCATACCTATTAAATTTAACAATCTGTAAGCCAGGAGATTTTAAGGATGTGAGCAGCGACCTCAAATTCTTTGCTCCTCGGAAGCGGCTGATGAAAACTCGGACTTGATGGTTTGGTCTGAACAGCTGCCGAAACTAACCTTCGGCTTGTGGATTCATGTCAGATTCATGAATTATTGGTAGTTTTTGGTCGGGAATGAGTTGTCGCCAGAATCATGTTAACGCTACAAATGTCTAAAGTAGTGTTTGATAATGGTGCTAGGGAGGGTGTGGAAAATTCTTTGGAAATTACTCAAATTGTTTTTTTTTTAATTTAAAGATATTTTTTTGTGAATGATGCTTGATTGTCTTCTCAGTGGTGTTACAAATGTGATTTAAAATATAATAAGCATAACAAGGTAATATGTAATTTCTGAGAAAATCATTTTGAAATAATTACATAACAGTTGTCAAATCTCAATAAAAATGTGTTCGTTAATTTTCTGATATCAGACCACAACGCTAGAATGTTAACAATTTACATAAAAGTTCCACACACAAAATGCCAGTCTCAAAATGAATTTCAAAAGCTTGCCAGCAGACATCTTACATATAATCACAAAATAATTGAAAATTTTCTTGAAATAAGATGAACATTAAACGGCTCAAACTCCATGAAACAAAAACTGCATGGTTCAAAACAACATTGATTTTTTTATAGCATCAGTATTTGGTTGCAGAAAAAAAAATTACCAAATAACATAACCTTCTTATTTTTGTGCATCTAATCTCTCAATAATATAGTTTTCATTTAATACCTTGATATTTAAAGTAGGTTTAGGCTTTCCAAACATCTTAAAAAGTTTTTTTTATCCTTTGCATTGGTTTAGATGAATATGAACTTTAGAATATTATGAATATTACCATAATTATGTCCGGAACATCTTTTGGTACATACTAGTCCATATAACTAGAGAAAGTTTTTCCTATCATTGGTAAATTTAAAAATAAGCTTCTAAAATATTTGATTATGCAAAATATGTCCTTGACTCCGGTCCTGGTTTACAGAAATAGAATGAAAAAATATCTTGAATGAATGAATTTTATTTTGTCGACTGCTTCAATCTTCCTGGCATCCTGCTGTTTATCAGTGGAAAAATTACCTATCAGCCTCGCCTTACTCTGTTTTTTTCTGCATTTATATGTAATTTAATGCCTAATTTGTTTGATTAGATGGTTTAAATTTGATTCCTTAATTTGAAATTAGATTTTAACATTTTGCCTGTGAAGCTGACAAGGTGAACATGTCATTGTGCGTTCCATTAACGTGAGGGCACCGTTTGAAATGTAATGGGATAGGTTTGATAAACATTTAATTGGGGACAATGTAAACAAGAAACTTCAGTTTTGACATAGTGTCAACACTAACCAACTTATACAAATTATGTAATTCGAGGTGAATTGACTGACACAATGGCCCTGTTTTAAAGTTTTGGAAAAAAAATGTACGTGGTATCAATGCATCACAAAAATGGGGTCTCAATTAAGCTTATTTTTGTCAGTGTTAAAACCACATACAGTGATGAATTTTTTGTCCTCGGTTAAAACAATATTAGGATTTGCATGTTCATCTGGCTTGTTTCATTCAGCTGAAGGTCCGATGTAGCATGGTCTTAGGCCAACCTTAAAAATATCTTGGTTTGCTGTAACCTGACCAGGGGGTCTTACATATGGGTAGGTGGGTAGGACTGAACATTTTTTTTATTCAGTTCTGAAAACAGATTTTCAACCTTTAATAGGAAAACAAACCAGAATATGGAAATCATTATTTATTTTGTGTTCTTTAACAAAAGAAACACACACCAACCTTATTTGGGTTTGGGATATGTAGTTCGAGACATACATATCCGGAACGGTCAAATCGTTAAAAAACAATGTTTTATTTTCCACATTAAAATTTTTTGAGTCGGCACATTTTTTTCTGGGTCGGAAGGGTTACGCAAAACCAAATAATTATATTTTTATTTTGGCCTGATATACTGAACTTGATTAAGTTAGTTATTTAATTGAATGTCGCTACAAACAGGGTACACCTGTGTCAATGTTTTTTTTCAAACAGTTTAATGATGGATCACTGTTACTTACATTCCATCGCCTATTTCAGGTCAGGATAAATTTCTGCTTAATTAACTACAAAATGGAACATTTCCACCTTGATATGATAGCCTTATCAACTTGAAGCAAAATTAGATATACTTTCATCTCAGATATTTCAAATGAATTTTTACTTAAACTTTAAAATTAGGGTTCAAGAATAGCAATTAAAAAAAAACAGCTGAAATAGTTATATTTTTTAATGTTTGGTAATTTGAAACTGAAGTTCAAATTTGTCAAGCAGACAAATCTTGACAATGCCTGCAATGTGATATACTTTGGAGAATTTTAATTTACCTGATAATTACATCTTTTGAATTGAAAATCAAAAATATTTACATTATATTCTCAATTTGAAAAAAGCTTCTCAACTGCCCCAGTAGATTTAACACAAATATATTTATCATATAATCAGGTTGTTATCCAGTGATTTTGAAATGTAATATTTTTGTATATCTCTTGTGTATCAATATACTGTACCCTGGGACGTTTTTTCATCGGCTATACCTGTCAAAAATCAATTGTGACATCATAATTTGGACAATGATGTGACGTCATTGTCAATGGTGCAACAAAATGATTGTGTCTTCATTTGATGAAGCCTTCAACATTTTCACTTTAAAACATGTTAAAATGTTGGTTTTCTAAGTCATCTGGGGATTTGATAACCATAGTTAATTGTGGAAATTATCACAACATCTTCATTTGATAAAGCCTTCCACATTTTTACTTCAAAACCTGTTAAAATGTTAGTTTTCTATAAGTTATTTGTGGATTTGAAAACCACAATTAGTTGTGGAAATGATCACATTCTGTTGATAAAAACCAATCTTACAGCGTGTAGGTACAACTGTCAAGTTTCTTTACCTATCATTAAAATAAACAATCATCATGTATAAGGTCTGTGACCCTTAGATGTAAAAGTCCTAACCAGGTTACAAAAACAAAATCATTTATTGGAGATGTGTGGTAGTAGGTGGCGATGTGGTATTATAAGGTTGTCGTTAGCTGGGATGACATTTTGTGGTAGTAGGTGGTGGTGTGGTATTATACTGTTGTCGATGGCTGGGATGACATTGTGTGGTACTAGGTGGCGATGTGATATTATAAGGTTGTCGGTGGCTGGGATGACATTTTGTGGTAGTAGATGGTGGTGTGGTATTATAAGGTCGTCGTTGGCTGGGATGACATTGTGTGGTACTAGGTGGCGATGTGATATTATAAGGTTGTCGGTGGCTGGGATGACATTTTGTGGTAGTAGATGGTGGTGTGGTATTATAAGGTCGTCGTTGGCTGGGATGACATTGTGTGGTACTAGGTGGCGATGTGATATTATAAGGTCGTCGATGGCTGGGATGACATTTTGTGGTAGTAGGTGGGGGTGGTGTGGTATTATACTGTCCTCGGTGGCTGGGATGACATTGTGTGGTAGTAGGTGGTGGTGTGGTATTATAAGGTCGTCGATGGCTGGGATGACATTGTGAGGTATTATAAGGTCGTCTATGGCTGGGATGACATTTTGTGGTATTATAAGGTTGTCTATGGCTGGGATGACATTGTGTGGTAGTAGGTGGGAGTGGTGTGGTATTATACTGTCGTCGGTGGCTGGGATGACATTGTGTGATAGTAGGTGGGGGTGTGGTATTATACTGTCGTCGGTGGCTGGGATGACATTGTGTGATAGTAGGTGGGGGTGTGGTATTATACTGTCGTCGATGGCTGGGATGACATTGTGTGGTAGTAGGTGGTGGTGTGGTATTATACTGTCGTCGATGGCTGGGATGACATTGTGTGGTAGTAGGTGGTGGTGTGGTATTATACTGTCGTAGATGGCTGGGATGACATTGTGTGGTAGTAGGTGGGGGTGGTGGTATTATACTGTTGTCTATGGCTGGGATGACATTTTGTGGTATTATAAGGTTGTCGATGGCTGCCTGGGATGACATGGTGTGGTATTATACTGTCGTCGGTGGCTGGGATGACATTGTGTGGTAGTAGGTGGTGGTGTGGTATTATAAGGTCGTCGGTGGCTGGGATGACATTTTGTGGTAGTAGGTGGGAGTGGTGTGGTATTATACTATCGTCGGTGGCTGGAATGACATTTTGTGGTAGTAGGTGGGGTTGGTGTGGTATTATACTGTCGTCAGTGGCTGGGATGACATTTTGTGGTAGTAGGTGGGGGTGGTGTGGTATTATACTGTCGTCGGTGGCTGAGATGACATTGTGTGGTAGTAGGTGGGGGTGTGGTGGTATTATACTGTCGTCGATGGCTGAGATGACATTAGACTTTTGGTGTACTCTAAAGCTGTTACCATTGTATTCTCTACAAGTCAGCTAAAGTTGTTAGCAATTGTAGGTAGATAAAGAAGGATTAGACCTCAGTCGTGCTTCAATAAACCTCACAGGATGTTTCGGTGTGTCGCCTTTGATGTATTCGGTATTGACAATTGCCAATACAGGTAAAAATTCCACAGGTATATGCAGGTATCAACCCTGCTACAATCGTTTCTTAAATACGACAATTTGACAAGGGCTACAAAGGTCGAACAGATCATTCTCATTTACAAAGGTATGGTTCTGCATGAGTGATTTCTGCCAGATTGAAGACAGGTACGGTTTGACAGATAACCATGTCCAGGTGATTAAGGGGTCAAATCGTATTGTTTTTGTTTACACAAATGTCTACAGTATAGATAAATGTTACCATCTACACAATCCACACAGGTAGGTAGCTTACCTGTCAAAACTACCTGTAATATACAGATAAATCAGTTATCTGGAGCACACATACCTTCTACACAGGTAAATTTGTAGATACCTGACTATAATAGAATTTATGTGACGTTACATATATTAATATGTTAGATTTATGAAGAAAAAAAAAAAATAATAAAAAAATAAATAAAAAAAATATCAATAACAGTGTATCAGGAATGTCAGTTTGATGTTAATCTGGCGTCCATTGGAATCCGTTGTCGTTTGCCCGTAGTCCACATTTTCCTTTTGGCCACTAATGATATGCTGTCAATCATGATAATCCTTCTACCAGTACTTTGCGATCATTATTTTGACCAAGGATTGGCAGTATTTTGGGAAAACTAGACTTTTTCTCAAACTTTAATTTACACAAGAGACATAGAGTCGGGAGCTACACTGAAAATGCATTTTTTACTTCTTAGATAAACAGATATTTTATCTGTGATGACTATGATAATGATTTATGGTAATATCTCGTATTTACCTGGTAATATCACAATTATCAATGGCACTGTATCGTGTATCCAGAATACTATATTTATTTTTTAAGTGTGCCTAATGCAAGCTCTAATGATTAAAGGGGTTCAAAGTACACTGTCCTTTTTAGGTAAAAAATGACAAAGACGGCCTAGTTACGAGATACCTATATCAGAACCCTATGATCTATCCTGTATTATCTGTAAGTTACACTGTTAGGTATATACAGTGTTTACTGAAAGATTAGCGGGGTTTTCTCTCAAGTATTTATTAGACGTATCCTGCTTGATAGGAGTCGGAAGCTTTCAGATTGTTGAGATTTTTGTTGAGCAGGTCATAGACCTAAATGTCTCAGAGGAAAATGCTTTAGTTCAGCAATGCTTGGCAAAAAGAATCGGCACATATTTGCGAAAAAGCACACATATTTGCCAAAACCGCACATATTTGCCAAAACCTCTGTCAATCATCGTAAAATTTTCATAAAAATCTTCTTCAGAACCATGAGACGTACAGCCATACCATACTATACCTATAACCATGGTAATGTATGTTTGTCATTCATTTGTATGATGACGCATGTTTGCAGGTTGGATATGAATTCATACACATATATTTATTGACATACATCGTACGTATCTAAAAAGCATCACTGTGCTCCTTAAATGTTAGAGATGGATATTTGTATCTACATGATTTAACAGACAGCATGATCAATTACATCTATTTCGATAAGCCCGCTAGGTCTCGAACCCCGAACCTCCAGCTAAAATGTAAATTTTAATCTTATTGTATTTTCGATGGTTACGTAACTTTGCGTGTCCCTTCAATTATTACAATAGAGAATTAAATTAAATATTTCTTGAAAATTTAACAAAGATGAGTTTGCATTGGTATTGTTTTGAAGTTTAATTCAATATTATTAAGTTTTGTTTACATACAGATTACATGGGAGACCATTAGATGTGACTGTAAACTTAGGTTACCTAGTGCGACCTGTACGAGTTCACCATCACAGATGATACTGGGAGTGCGAATTGATTGTTTTTTTTCGGGGCTGTGCAGGTGTTTTAGAAATAGTAATGTCAGGTATTTCGTGTTTCTGTAAGGTCATTTAGTACAGGAATCTGTAGTAAGTATGTCTTAAAAATCACAATATTTCGGCACAGTTTGGCCTAGCTATTTATATTTAACTGTCTTGTTCCTGATGATTTTAAGTTGAGCTTAGTGGTTCGAAATTTTCTACATCAGCAACCTGGGTGTCTTTCAAAGCTGTCTGTCCAAGTGCTCCTCATCTTCACAACAATTAATTTGGTGGTTTAACCAAAATGTCCATTCTATGTTCTGTATACATGATAGTTGAAGATCTACTCGGATCTTAGTGAGAACCCTTTAATTTGACGATGATTTGATAGGGACGCACAGTTTTCCCAGGGCCTGCTTGAATATATATTCCAGTGTTTGAGGTAGTTCACCTCCACCTGGCCAAGGTCTTTATCCACTGACTGGCAGGGCTTGTGGAGACAAAAAAAAATGAAATAGTTGAATCTGGGTAAAGGTTGGTTCTTTAGAAATGAGTTTCCCATGCATTATTTATGTTGACAAATCGAAACTCTGCCGTATATACTTTATTTGTTTGTCTGGATTTATCGCCCATGAACATCCAGGGTCATTTTGAGTCATGTCTCCTTGTAGTAGTTGGTGACTACCTCACTGAACAATGTACTGGAGGCCTGTCACATGTCATCCAGAGGAATTAGGGTAAAGTGTCTTGTCAAAGGACACAACCATGACAGCACAGACCGGCCAGTTTCTCAGCTTCCCGAGAAACACAAACTGACATGGGTAGGGAGTGTCGAACCACAAACTGACACGGGTAGGGAGCGTCGAACCACAAACTGACATGGGTAGGGAGTGTCGAACCACAAACTGACATGGGTAGGGAGTGTCGAACCACAAACTGACATGGGTAGGGAGTGTCGAACCACAAACTGACATGGGTAGGGAGCGTCGAACCACAAACTGACATGGGTAGGGGGCGTCGAACCACAAACTGACATGGGTAGGGAGCGTCGAAACCAGTCACCTCCGATCTTCACCTGAGGTTACGTGGCTGAACTATTGTGGCTTCTGCAGTAGATACTATACCTTAATTCATGTCAGTTAGTACATAATACACACATATTACTTGTATTTTGCAAAAGAGTTAATTGGCCATGATAGTTCATTTGGTTATAGTGCAGGCCACTATCTTCAGGTACCTGGTTCAACGCTCTCTGCCAGTGTCAGTTTGTGTTAGTCGAGAAACTGAGAAACGGGCCAGTCTGTGCTCTTGTGGTTTTGTCGATACTTCACCCTAATTGCCCTGTATGATATGCAACAGGCCTCCCGTATGTTGTTAAGTGAAGTAGTCACCAACTACTACAAGGGGACTCACCACACCACACAATGACCCTGGTTGTTTATTTGGCAATAAACCCCGCAAACCATCGAATATACAATGTAGAAGAGTAATTTCCCTTAAGACTATATTCAATTAAAATGTTTATTGCCCAATTTTAATTAACATAAGTAATTTTATGGCAATACAAACATCCATTATGGTTCAACAATGTAAGTGAAGTATTAGATTATACTGGATGCAGCCTCTCTTTTCAGTTATAATGGCCGTTTTATGAGTTGACACATTCTTTGTATAATCAGAGTTATTAGTTTACCAAATGGTAATAAGTTTTTCATCTTCAGACAAATTTAATTTAATTGAGATTTCTCTAAGTGGATCATATGAAGGACATTTATAGAAATAACCTTACAAACTTAACAGGCTCTTAAGTGCCTTGAGATGTATACTCTATCTCGCTAACGGTTCCCTTCCTTGGTGGTATTTTACTTGTTATATCAAGTTGAGCTATAGATATATGTCTTATTATAAACTCTCCAATATATGATCTTTGTATGTTAAAACAGATTTGTGATGACAATAATTCTTTTAAATAAACTTCTCAAGCAATGTATGAATCGATGCATGTATGGTAAAACAGATTTTTGGTGCCTGTAATTCTTTTAAATAAATTTTTCAAACAATGTATGATACATGTATGTTAAAACAGATTTTTTAGCTTTATGGATTTGGTGGTCATTGTAGTCATATGGTAAAATAAAGCCAGATGTTCACTATAGACAGCTGGTCACTATAGATAGTTGTTCACTATAGACAGCTGGTCACTATAGACAGTTGTTCACTATAAACAGGTGTTCACTATAGACAGGTGATCACTATAGACAGTTGTTCACTATATACAGTTGTTCACTATAGACAGATGTTCACTATAGACAGGTGTTCACTATAGACAGTTGTTCACTATAGACAGTTGTTCACTATAGACAGCTGGTCACTATATACAGCTGGTCACTATAGACAGTTGTTCACTATAGACAGGTGATCACTATAGACAGTTGTTCACTATATACAGTTGTTCACTATAGACAGATGTTCACTATAGACAGTTGTTCACTATAGACAGTTGTTCACTATAGACAGCTGGTCACTATAGACAGTTGTTCACTATAGACAGATGTTCACTATAGACAGGTGATCACTATAGACAGTTGTTCACTATATACAGTTGTTCACTATAGACAGATGTTCACTATAGACAGGTGTTCACTATAGACAGATGTTCACTATAGACAGGTTTATACTATAGACAGGTATATACTATAGACAGGTATATACTATAGAGAGGTGTATACTATAGACAGGTATATACTATAGAGAGGTATATACTATAGAGAGGTATATACTATAGAGAGGTGTATACTATAGACAGGTGTATACTATAGACAGGTGTATACTACAGACAGGTGTATACTATAGAGAGGTGTATACTATAGACAGGTGTATACTATAGACAGGTGTATACTATAGACAGGTGTATACTATAGACAGGTGTATACTATAGACAGGTGTATACTATAGACAGGTGTATACTATAGACAGGTATATACTATAGACAGGTGTATACTATAGAGATGTGTATACTATAGAGAGGTATATACTATAGACAGGTATATACTATAGAGATGTGTATACTATAGAGAGGTGTATACTATAGACAGGTGTATACTATAGAGAGGTGTATACTATAGACAGGTATATACTATAGACAGGTGTATACTATAGACAGGTGTATACTTTAGACAGGTGTATACTATAGAGAGGTGTATACTATAGAGAGGTGTATACTATAGAGAGGTGTATACTATAGACAGGTGTATACTATAGACAGGTGTATACTATAGACAGGTGTATACTGTTTGTGTTAGTCGAGAAACTGAGAAACGGGCCAGTCTGTGCTCTTGTGGTTTTGTCGATACTTCACCCTAATTGCCCTGTATGATATGCAACAGGCCTCCCGTATGTTGTTAAGTGAAGTAGTCACCAACTACTACAAGGGGACTCACCACACCACACAATGACCCTGGTTGTTTATTTGGCAATAAACCCCGCAAACCATCGAATATACAATGTAGAAGAGTAATTTCCCTTAAGACTATATTCAATTAAAATGTTTATTGCCCAATTTTAATTACATAAGTAATTTTATGGCAATACAAACATCCATTATGGTTCAACAATGTAAGTGAAGTATTAGATTATACTGGATGCAGCCTCTCTTCTCAGTTATAATGGCCGTTTTATGAGTTGACACATTCTTTGTATAATCAGAGTTATTAGTTTACCAAATGGTAATAAGTTTTTCATCTTCAGACAAATTTAATTTAATTGAGATTTCTCTAAGTGGATCATATGAAGGACATTTATAGAAATAACCTTACAAACTTAACAGGCTCTTAAGTGCCTTGAGATGTATACTCTATCTCGCTAACGGTTCCCTTCCTTGGTGGTATTTTACTAGTGGTGCGCCGATCATCGATTATAATCGATTGACGAATCGAATGCACCTTCGATTTCGACCATCGATTTCCGTTTTTCAAGAATCGATCATCGAATGCGCCCGAATCAAGGGAAGTCACTCTAATGTTATAACCTTAGAATAAAGATGGCGGACGGCTGCCTCGTCGTCGACGACTCCGTTGCAATTGCCACTACAACGGATACTGATACAGAGCTTATAATTCGACCACCCGGGGTTGGAAAGGCAAAGTCAAAAGTATGGAATATATATGCATTCCGCAAAATAAAAAAAAGAATGGGGTCCTTCTAGAAAAAACCTTGACATGACGGTCGCTGTTTGCCGCCTTTGTAAGAAATGTTACAAAAATACAAGTTGCTACATTTCGGTATTTGATAGTATTAGATAGTGAAAGACTTATTAAATGACTCCATCTGTTTATTATTTTCGATAATAAGTAGCGCTGGAGGAATCATTTGGTTTCTTAATGATAAGTTTTAGCATATTTTATATATATTAGCTGAGTAATGAGGTATGTTTCTGCTAGGTATAAGGGAAACAGTCCAGCCACATTGCTCAATCCCTGCATACTTATATAATCTCGCAATAGGCAATACACAATCTTTATTCTACAAAGAAGCACATTTTTATTTATATTTTGTAATTGCATACTGTAATATTAATAGATAAATTTATGGTTTACCACAATATTTGAAATTAACATTTATTCACTGAACTGTTAAGTTATGTTTCCAATTTATATTTTTGTTAAATCAAAGAAAGTGGATTTGTTAATTAGTTGTTACTTAATCTGTTGAATAAAACTTTGCTAGTTATAATATTTTTTCTCATAAATAGGTTTCTGAAACTTTCTTCGTCAGTTTTGGAAGTCCCAACTATTTGGCCATTGGTAGACAAATTAAAAGCGCTAATAATTGCATTTTCATGCATGATTAATAAAAAAACAAAAAACAAAAACAACACTGGTAGTCTGGTACAATTACAATGTAAATATCCAATCCAAATAATGGCAATATCCATCAATGAATATTCAATGGGATATAAGCTCTATGGCATCGCATCATTGCTCTTTTGTAATTCTTGATTTTATATGTGTACCTGCTCATATTGTATTCTACTACTTTTGCATCTAGAATTCAACGAACAAAAGTTACAAAGACCATGTAGAAAATGAAAATGTCACTTTATTAACAAAAGTATATAATCATGGACAATTTCATGTTTTATAAACAAATCTGTGAAATCCAGATACTTTTACTGGACTTCATTCTTCTTGGATCATTAATATCTATTTTTTAAGTCATAGCTGTTGACCAAAAGTACAGTTGTAACTTTCTTAATCATTCAATCATACATTCATGTGCACCATCAACTAAGAAATAGGAATAATTACACTTACAAAAGATAATTATTGATACACATTACATAACAAAATGATGATTAATAACTGAAACAAAACACTTGTGATTTAACCGATTATTAATCGGTTGACTACATCGGTTGTCCTATCTGATGCGATCCGATAATCGAAACAGATTTTCAACCGATGTCCCATCACTATATTTTACTTGTTATATCAAGTTGAGCTATAGATATATGTCTTATTATAAACTCTCCAATATATGATCTGTGTATGTTAAAACAGATTTGTGATGACAATAATTCTTTTAAATAAACTTCTCAAGCAATGTATGAATCGATGCATGTATGGTAAAACAGATTTTTGGTGCCTGTAATTCTTTTAAATAAATTTTTCAAACAATGTATGATACATGTATGTTAAAACAGATTTTTTAGCTTTATGGATTTGGTGGTCATTGTAGTCATATGGTAAAATAAAGCCAGATGTTCACTATAGACAGTTGTTCATTATAGACAGTTGTCCACTATAGACAGTTGTTCACTATAGACAGTTGTTCACTATAGACAGTTGTTCACTATAGACAGCTGGTCACTATAGACAGTTGTTCATTATAGACAGTTGTTCACTATAGACAGTTGTTCACTATAGACAGCTGGTCACTATAGACAGTTGTTCACTATAGACAGTTGTTCACTATAGACAGGTGATCACTATAGACAGTTGTTCACTATATACAGTTGTTCACTATAGAGAGATGTTCACTATAGACAGGTGTTCACTATAGACAGGTGTATACTATAGACAGGTATATACTATAGACAGTTATATATACTATAGAGATGTGTATACTATAGAGAGGTGTATACTATAGACAGGTGTATACTATAGACAGGTGTATACTTTAGACAGGTGTATACTATAGACAGGTGTATACTATAGAGAGGTGTATAATTTAGACAGGTGTATACTATAGACAGGTGTATACTACAGACAGGTGTATACTATAGACAGGTGTATACTATATACAGGTGTATACTATAGACAGGTGTATACTTTAGACAGGTGTATACTATAGACAGGTGTATACTATAGAGAGGTGTATACTATAGAGAGGTGTATACTATAGACAGGTGTATACTATAGACAGGTGTATACTTTCGACAGGTGTATACTATAGACAGGTGTATACTATAGAGAGGTATATACTATAGAGAGGTGTATACTATAGAGAGGTGTATACTATAGACAGGTGTATACTATAGACAGGTGTATATTATAGACAGGTGTATACTTTAGACAGGTGTATACTATAGACAGGTGTATACTATAGACAGGTGTATACTATAGACAGGTGTATACTTTAGACAGGTATATACTATAGAGATGTGTATACTATAGACAGGTGTATACTATAGAGAGGTGTATACTATAGACAGGTGTATACTATAGACATGTGTATATTATAGACAGGTGTATACTTTAGACAGGTGTATACTATAGATAGGTGTATACTATAGACAGGTGTATACTATATATAGGTGTATACTATAGAGAGGTATATACTATAGACAGGTGTATACTATAGACAGGTGTATACTATAGAGAGGTACTGTTTATGAAGTGTTCACTGTACATACATAATTATAAACATTGTTATTTAGCCATAGTGATGTAGTCTGTGACTGTCACCATAAACCTGTCACTTATATGATCACCTCAGTTGACAAGGTCAGTCAACCTAGGTTGTCTCCCCTGATTGATAGGACACTTATCATTGACTATTACAGCCTCATTAATTTGCCATCAAATTGCTTTAAGAAATGAATCTGGGCTTTGTTAGAATGACTTGGCTATTTTGTGAAGTGGTGAAGGTTAGCATCAAAGGAAACTACATAAGATAGCTGTATCTTAGTCCTAACAGTCTCTCAGATAGGACTGTTTGTCTTAGTCCTTACAGTCTCAGATAGGACTACTTGTCTTAGTCCTAACAGTCTCTCAGATAGGACTGCTTGTCTTAGTCCTAACAGTCTCTCAGATAGGACTACTTGTCTTAGTCCTAACAGTCTCTCAGATAGGACTGTTTGTCTTAGTCCTAACAGTCTCTCAGATAGGACTGTTTGTCTTAGTCCTAACAGTCTCTCAGATAGGACTACTTGTCTTAGTCCTAACAGTCTCTCAGATAGGACTGCTTGTCTTAGTCGTAACAGTCTCTCAGATAGGACTACTTGTCTTAGTCGTAACAGTCTCTCAGATAGGACTACTTGTCTTAGTCCTAACAGTCTCTCAGATAGGACTACTTGTCTTAGTCCTAACAGTCTCTCAGATATGACTACTTGTCTTAGTCCTAACAGTCTCTCAGATAGGACTACTTGTCTTAGTCCTAACAGTCTCTCAGATAGGACTACTTGTCTTAGTCCTAACAGTCTCTCAGATAGGACTACTTGTCTTAGTCCTAACAGTCACAGATAGGACTACTTGTCTTAGTCCTAACAGTCTCTCAGATAGGACTACCTGTCTTAGTCCTAACAGTCTCTCAGATAGGACTGTTTATCTTAGTCCTAACAGTCTCTCAGATAGGACTGTTTGTCTTAGTCCTAACAGTCTCTCAGATAGGACTGTTTGTCTCAGTCCTAACAGTCTCTCAGATAGGACTGCTTGTCTTAGTTCTAACAGTCTCTCAGATAGGACTACTTGTCTTAGTCCTAACAGTCTCTCAGATAGGACTACTTGTCTTAGTCCTAACAGTCTCTCAGATAGGACTGTTTGTCTTAGTCCTAACAGTCTCTCAGATAGGACTGTTTGTCTTAGTCCTAACAGTCTCTCAGATAGGACTACTTGTCTTAGTCCTAACAGTCTCTCAGATAGGACTGCTTGTCTTAGTCCTAACAGTCTCTCAGATAGGACTGCTTGTCTTAGTCCTAACAGTCTCTCAGATAGGACTGCTTGTCTTAGTCCTAACAGTCTCTCAGATAGGACTGCTTGACTCAGTCCTAACAGTCTCTCAGATAGGACTGCTTGTCTTAGTCCTAACAGTCTCTCAGATAGGACTGTTTGTCTTAGTCCTAACAGTCTCTCAGATAGGACTGCCCGTCTTAGTCCTAACAGTCTCTCAGATAGGACTACTTGTCTTAGTCCTAACAGTCTCTCAGATAGGACTACTTGTCTTAGTCCTAACAGTCTCTCAGATAGGACTGCTTGTCTTAGTCCTAACAGTCACAGATAGGACTGCTTGTCTTAGTCCTAACAGTCTCTCAGATAGGACTGCTTGTCTTAGTCCTAACAGTCTCTCAGATAGGACTACTTGTCTTTGTCCTAACAGTCTCAGATAGGACTGCTTGTCTTAGTCCTAACAGTCTCTCAGATAGGACTACTTGTCTTAGTCCTAACAGTCTCTCAGATAGGACTACTTGTCTTAGTCCTAACAGTCTCTCAGATAGGACTGCTTGTCTTAGTCCTAACAGTCTCTCAGATAGGACTGCCTGTCTTAGTCCTAACATTCTCTCAGATAGGACTGCTTGACTTAGTCCTAACAGTCTCTCAGATAGGACTGTCTGTCTTAGTCCTAACAGTCTCTCAGATAGGACTGTTTGTCTTAGTCCTAACAGTCTCTCAGATAGGACTACCTGTCTCAGATAGGACTGCTTGTCTTAGTCCTAACAGTCTCTCAGATAGGACTACTTGTCTTAGTCCTAACAGTCTCTCAGATAGGACTACTTGTCTTAGTCCTAACAGTCTCTCAGATAGGACTGCTTGTCTTAGTCCTAACAGTCTCTCAGATAGGACTGCCTGTCTTAGTCCTAACATTCTCTCAGATAGGACTGCTTGACTTAGTCCTAACAGTCTCTCAGATAGGACTGTCTGTCTTAGTCCTAACAGTCTCTCAGATAGGACTGTTTGTCTTAGTCCTAACAGTCTCTCAGATAGGACTACCTGTCTCAGATAGGACTGCTTGTCTTAGTCCTAACAGTCTCTCAGATAGGACTGCTTGTCTTAGTCCTAACAGTCTCTCAGATAGGACTGTTTGTCTTAGTCCTAACAGTCTCTCAGATAGGACTACTTGTCTTAGTCCTAACAGTCTCTCAGATAGGACTGCTTAACAGTCTCTCAGATAGGACTACTTGTCTTAGTCCTAACAGTCTCTCAGATAGGACTGTTTGTCTTAGTCCTAACAGTCTCTCAGATAGGACTGTTTGTCTTAGTCCTAACAGTCTCTCAGATAGGACTGCTTGTCTTACATGTAGCCCTAACATTCTCTCAGATAGGACTGCCTTGCCTTTAAATGAATCGGTTGCATTGCCTCAATAGACTTTGTGATTTTCTTTATGAAGTATGATTTGAGCATTAAGATTTTAAAAATACAATGTAGTAACCATTAGGGAAAAATCACTAAATAGTTTTCTTTTAAACATTTGGTTGAAAGAATTTGAGATATGAATATTTGCCTAACACATTACATACAATCTAGCTCTTCATACTTTTGCAGACAGCATATACTTGTCTGATCAAAGATCATCTTTGTATGATGGTCAAATTAGCAACAGATTAAATCTTGTTAGCTTTTCTTCGTACCCTCTTGAAATATGATCAGAAGTTTAAAGTGAGACATAATCAAAATCTCATAAGAGGGAGCACAGAACAAAATTGACTTATCACCCTGTTAAATCACATGTCAATTTATTTTATCTATGGTTAATAAAGATATTTCATTGTATTTATATATGACTAATACTTCATTGTATTTGAATACGACTAATATCTCATTGTATTCGTATATATATGTTTAATGTTTCATTGTATTTAAGCATTACTGTCATTTTTTAAAAATTTTCATCGGGGTATGAAACAAATTTTGTTTGCAAACTATATGAATCCGCTTAGCGGATTCTTTCATACCCTGATGAAACTAAAAAAAAATTGACATCAACATTTATAATTAATTTTTGAAAATGATTTTCTAATTCAAAACATGTTTGATGTACAATTTTACTGGTTTTAAATGGGATTCTTTTTCTCAAATCAATACGCAACGTCAATTGTCGTATTGTGACGTCACATTTTTCGCGCCATTCTCGGAATTTCTTTCATAGAAGAATGAAAAGAATTTTTCGACCAATCACATTTGAAATATTTACCATGAAAACAAAGAAAAATTAATTATTTGTATATATGTTTAATATTTCATTGTATTTGTATGTATGTTTTATATTTCATTGTATTTGTATATAATTCATTATGTTTAATATTTCATTGTATTCGTATATATGTTCAATATTTCATAGTAGTTGTATATTTTTAATAATGATACCAGTGTTTCATTCATGTGAAAATGTAATAGTGATGAGTTTAAAATTCGTTGGGTAGGTAATTACAGTGTTAAGATATTGGGTAATGTTTATACCCAAACAATCTAAGATCCGCAGTGTTATTATAATTAGAGGCTGTGTACCGTTTTATCTTGAATACCAGGCTCATAGTTGAGCTCCTTCACAGAAGTTTTACAGCAAAAAAACAGTGTAAATATCTCATTTATCGTTGACTCCTAATGCTCCTGGTATCTGAAGGCTAAAGTGATTGATTTTTGAAGATAAGATAAAAGAAACATGGTGTTTTACGGAAGTTTTTTCTTCTTTTCTTTCATATATTGCTTATCTACCATCAATACAACACAGCGTACACTTGTACAGGGAGCTTTCGAGTCAAGGCGAACAGTTACTGTATTTTATATGGGTATGAAAGCCGTCAATTTTCCCGATACAATACCTTATCACTACCGAACATCTGACGGCTGGTCGGGTCTAATGATAACTGAAAAACTACGATCTCTATAATCGCAAAAAGTCGATAGCCGGTCAACCATGGCTCTGTGACCTCCAATGTGTGATGGGGTCATTCGGTACAAGGGGCGGTTTTACACATTCTTGAAAACCCAATTACCAGCCATATTAATACATTTACAACTTAGAATCGCCAAGTCGGCCCCAGAATTATTAAACAACTCCTAACATAAAAAAATGTGTTTAGAAACTCATACACGAAATCTGCTAAAGGTACGTTTTCTTTTTCATTCTTCAAGCTTGTAAAACACATTGTATGCGTGAGGAAAACTCTCTTTATTAAATTGACTTGGCCAGTGTTTGCGCTCGTTGACTGAAAAGAAATTATAACAATTCGTTGAACTTTACTACCGATAATGTATCAGGATTTCTAAAGGAAAACAAGAGTGAAACTTGGGGCTGGATTTAAATTGATTTGACACCATCTTGATGGCACGTGTGACTTGCTATCGTTGGAATTAACACAAATGAGCTGCAATTTACACCTAACTGTAAGTCAACATTCATTTTCAAACTAATCTCAATATATTTTTCAAACTATTTGCTACATTTGGTATTGATTTTCTTCATCAAATTTATGTTTACTCAAATTTGATGTCAAAACTTTTATGTTGTTTTCTTACTACATGTATATTGAAAGACCTCTGTGTATGTATCATATAAAGGTCTCTGTTTCTTTTCTTTCTTTTTTTCAATCATGTGGTGTATTTTGGAGACAATGTCTTGTGTTGTAAATGAATGTTTAGCTGTTTATTTTCTACTTTAGTTCACATTGTATTCAAATGATTCAGTTCTGATAACATATTTCAATTGTAATAATTTTACAAATGTAAGGTAAGGATTTAAATTAAAAAAAAGTAAGTTTTGATAAATAACATAAAAAATGTGTTCCCTCAGTAGCATGGTATACATGTAGCTGTTTACCTGTGTTCCATCAGTAACATGATATACATGTAGCTGTTTACCTGTGTTACCTCAGTAACATGGTATAAATGTAGCTGTTTACCTGTGTTACCTCAGTAACATGATATACATGTAGCTGTTTACCTGTGTTCCATCAGTAACATGATATACATGTAGCTGTTTACCTGTGTTGTCCCAGTAACATGGTATACATGTAGCTGTTTACCTGTGTTACCTCAGTAACATGATATACATGTAGCTGTTTACCTGTGTTGTCCCAGTAACATGATATACATGTAGCTGTTTACCTGTGTTCCATCAGTAACATGATATACATGTAGCTGTTTACCTGTGTTCCATCAGTAACATGATATACATGTAGCTGTTTACCTGTGTTCCATCAGTAGCATGGTATACATGTAGCTGTTTACCTGTGTTCCATCAGTAGCATGGTATACATGTAGCTGTTTACCTGTGTTCCCTCAGTAACATGATATACATGTAGCTGTTTACCTGTGTTCCATCAGTAACATGATATACATGTAGCTGTTTACCTGTGTTCCATCAGTAGCATGGTATACATGTAGCTGTTTACCTGTGTTACCTCAGTAACATGATATACATGTAGCTGTTTACCTGTGTTCCATCAGTAACATGGTATACATGTAGCTGTTTACCTGTGTTACCTCAGTAACATGATATACATGTAGCTGTTTACCTGTGTTACCTCAGTAACATGGTATACATGTAGCTGTTTACCTGTGTTACCTCAGTAACATGATATACATGTAGCTGTTTACCTGTGTTACCTCAGTAGCATGATATACATGTAGCTGTTTACCTGTGTTACCTCAGTAACATGATATACATGTAGCTGTTTACCTGTGTTACCTCAGTAACATGGTATACATGTAGCTGTTTACCTGTGTTCCATCAGTAACATGATATACATGTAGCTGTTTACCTGTGTTACCTCAGTAACATGGTATACATGTAGCTTTATGTTTAGAATGATCAACATATGTCATGTTGTAATTGATAATACTTATTTATCAATAAATTCTGTGTAGAAATATCCGATACTATATTTTCCTATACATATTACCTTGACACAGAGCTGTTTATCATAATGGACACCTTCTTACATGAGAAAATGAGAAAGATTGATAGGAAGGTGTAAAATATTATCTAATGGTCGAAATATTTGATATTGTTATTTTTTTACCAGTAAAATATCAAAAATTATTCATTCTATAAAAGTGATATTTGTCACTAGTGAAAAATATCATATTTATCACTAGTGAAAAATATCACTTTTGCTGATTTGACCAATCAAATTAATGATTAGAAAATACCAAAAATAATTGACCAATCAGAAAGCCCGACATATATCTCAGCACCTGGACAGAGGGATCTACATATTTTGTTTACAAATTATCGCTGTAGGCCTAGTCAGTATACGGGGTAGGTTTTTCGTTAATAAAAAATGTAATAAACAGAATATCTAACAGTGTCTTCAGTAATACCAATTATATTTCACTCATGTGGCTAATATTTAGATATTTTTCACTCGTGCTGCGCACTCGTGAAAAATATCAAAATATTAGCCCCACTCGTGAAATATATTTGGTATTACTGAAAACACTGTTAGATATCCTCTATCTATGGAGAATATGGAATCAGTGTGTTCTGAGTATGAATAAAATCTTTCATTATATTTTAAAAAGTTGCAGCATATTTCACGATTTAATCATTAGCAATTAGATCATGATGTGTCAAAATTCCTGATGTAACCATGGTGACACAATGGTACTTCAGTTGACAGAGTTTCAGTCGAGGCTGTTGTCATATACTGTAGTTTGAGGATAAAAGCCAAAACAGGGGGGTTCACATCGATATACCCTCTCATCAATAAAGTAGGTCCTGCTGGGACTGATATCTTGTACAAAAACTTTTTCTAATTAAAGGGGTCAAGTGCAACATTTGACCTTTGACCTTGACTGATGACCACCTGTGTGTATGCACAATGCATGCATGTGTTTTGTGAGGCTGGGGTATGTTGGTGTTTGTCTCCTTGTGTTTGTGTAGAACTCATGCCAACTTTATATTGCTACCTCACTGAAGCTGAAGACACCCAGCAGGACACACCACCTGGTCATATTAAATGTATATTGATAACAGGTGAACCAGTCGTTCCTCTCCCAAATTGCAGAGCATCAATTCAAAGCAGGAGCAGCAACTGCCATTTTTATAGACTCGGAATGTCTCGGCCAGGGGACACAACCCAAAGGCTTCCTCACAGGGGGAAAGCTCAAGGTCTCACACAACTAATGCAGCCAATTAGCTTGGGTTTCACCTGAACCAAGTCCCTGAAGGAAATATGTTTCTTAGGTTTGTAGCTATTTCCTGGGTAAACAACACATGAAATGGGTACTTTCTATATATGAGAATAAAGAGTAGGGTCTTGAGATTTTGAAAATCAAAAATATACACTTCTGGTATAAATAGAATGACGTAGGATTCCAGGTGTAAAAAGGAGGGAATTCCCCAGTCCATTATAAAAATCAGGGTTACTGTCTTCCAAGAACTGGTGGGCTCTTATATGCTATTAAACCTATCCAATAACATTGTTTTTCTGGTAGAGAAATGTTCAAACTTAAATTTGATATTAATTTTACAACATTTGAACTTCAAATGAGTGATTGAGGGGATGGAATCATTGGTAATAACATATAGTGAAACAATTAGTTGTGTGAGACCTCAACCATAGGCCAAATGTGAGACAGTGTCAAGGGAGACATAAGGAAGAAGAAAATGGATTAGAAAGAAGAGGAAAGACATTATCCAAAATTTAGTTTCCTCTTACAAATCATACAATGGAGGTAACAGATGTTACATTTATGTAGCGGGACTGGACTGGGTCGATCATCAGTGACCAGGTAGCTCAATTGGTAGAGAATCCGGCAAGTGTTCGGAGGTCCCGGGTTTGAACCCCGGTCTGGCTGTGCATTTTTCCTCTCCTATTACAGTATGGCGCCCAACTGAAATACCCAAGGTGGTGGTATAAGGGTCTCGTGTGGCTTCGAGGTTGTAGACTTGGAAAAAAGGAGGGAGGTGTGTAGCTGGACTAGACTGGGTCGATCATTGGTGACAAGGTAGCTCAGTTCGGAGGTCCCGGGTTCGAACCCCGGTCTGGCTGCTACATTTCTCCTCTCCTGTTACATTCAAAAACAAGGTGCATGACAGCACATTATGTAGCTTATTGACTTAAAGGCCTAGATCACCAAGCACAATTGAAGATCAGTACTAAGCATTAAAGATGGGAGTAACAGCTAGAATACTGTTAATCCTTTGGTATCCAGCTATTTTCAGAAGTCAAATAAAAAATCTGAAGGTCAAATCACAAATCTGAAGGTCAAGTCACAAATCTGAAGGTCAAGTCACAAATCTGAATGTCAAGTCACAAATCTGGATGTCAATTCTCAAATCTGAAGGTCAAGCCACAAATATGAAGGTCAAGTCACAAATATGAAGGTCAAGTCACAAATATGAAGGTCAAGTCACAAATCTGAAGGTCAAATCTCAAATCTGAAGGTCAAATCACAAATCTGAAGGTCAAGTCACAAATCTGAATTTTTATACATATCACAGATATACATTTCCTTTCAAATTTCATTGTCAAAACAAATTCTGGGGAGTCCTCCCAGTAGTCGAATGAAATCCCTGGTCTGACAGCATGAGGGAAACCCTGGATGTAGCCTGATTGTCAGATAGCAAAACGAGTCCTGATCTTACACTTTCATAACAAAATTGTGAGTTTGTAAGTTTATTTAGAGAGTGAAGAACAGAAATGTAAAGTTTGTGTTAAGTACTTCTGTCATGCAGTAGAAACAATGTCTCTGTGTTTATCCTGCCGCACCCACAATTTCACCCAGTTACTGTGTGTCATTGTTTTCATTGGCCCCAATAGACTGCATATGGCCATGCCCGTAGATTTGTGAAATTATAAAGGAGACATGATTTGGATCTCTTTGATATGGCAGACTTCCAAAGTAGAGTGGGAAAAAGGTAGAAGAATGCTACTGAAAAAAAAACCCAAGGGGCTGGTAGTGATTTAGGGATCTTAATTGAACGAAGCTTTAAAGTATTTGGAGTAATATCACATAACCGATGAATGACTTTGAGACAGATAAAGCTAATTGTAAGGAGACATTACCTGACTGGACAGATGTTACCCTGTAAGTAGAGACCACCTGACTGGACAGATGTTCCACTGTGAGGAGAGACCACCTGACAGGACAGATGTTACCCTGTAAGGAGAGACCACCTGACAGGATAGATGTTACCCTGTAAGGAGAGACCACCTGACAGGACAGATGTACCCTGTGAGGAGAGACCATCTGACAGGACAGATGTTACCCTGTGAGGAGAGACCACCTGACAGGATAGATGTTACCCTGTGAGGAGAGACCACCTGACAGGACAGATGTTACCCTGTAAGGAGAGACCACATGACAGGACAGATGTTACCCTGTGAGGGGAGACCACCTGACTGACAGATGTTACCCTGTAAGGAGAGACCACCTGACTGACAGATGTTACCCTGTGAGGGGAGACCACCTGACTGGACAGATGTTACCCTGTAAGGAGAGACCACCTGACTGACAGATGTTACCCTGTGAGGAGATACCACCTGACTGACAGATGTTACCCTGTAAGGAGAGACCACCTGACTGACAGATGTTACCCTGTGAGGAGAGACCACCTGACTGACAGATGTTACCCAGTAAGGAGAGACCACCTGACTGACAGATGTTACCCTGTGAGGGGAGACCACCTGACTGACATGTTACCCTGTAAGGAGAGACCACCTGACTGGACAGATGTTACCCTGTGAGGAGAGACCACCTGACTGACAGATGTTACCCTGTAAGGAGAGACCACCTGACTGGACAGATGTTACCCTGTAAGGAGAGACCACCTGACTGACAGATGTTACCCTGTGAGGAGAGACCACCTGACAGGACAGATGTTACCCTGTAAGGAGAGACCACCTGACAGGACAGATGTTACCCTGTAAGGAGAGACCACCTGACTGACAGATGTTACCCTGTGAGGGGAGACCACCTGACTGGACAGATGTTACCCTGTAAGTAGAGACCACCTGACAGGACAGATGTTACCCTGTAAGGAGAGACCACCTGACAGGACAGATGTTACCCTGTAAGGAGAGACCACCTGACTGACAGATATTACCCTGTGAGGAGAGACCACCTGACTGACAGATATTACCCTGTGAGGGGAGACCACCTGACAGACAGATGTAACTCTGTAAGGAGAGACCACCTGACAGGACAGATGTTACCCTGTGAGGAGAGACCACCTGACTGGACAGATGTTACCCTGTAAGGAGAGACCACCTGACTGATAGATGTTACCCTGTAAGGAGAGACCACATGACAGGACAGATGTTACCCTGTAAGGAGAGACCACCTGACAGGACAGATGTTACCCTGTGAGGAGAGACCACCTGACTGGACAGATGTTACCCTGTAAGGAGAGACCACCTGACTGATAGATGTTACCCTGTGAGGGGAGACCACTCTACTTGCTATTTGACATACTGAGAGTAAGATGTATTAAATTGGGGGTTTTGCCACCTGTTGGCATGATTTTCGTTAAGAGATTACAGTAATTTGAAGTAGAAGAATGAAAATTTTGATAAAGTCCCTTTTAATGAAACTATCCAAGAAGATAATTTGTATACTGGTGTAACATGCGTCCATTTAACAACCACCTGTAGATAATACCCCATAAAATACGAGCCACAGATATCACTTAATGAAGCCGCTCTACAGCTTCTCGGTTTGAGTTTACAGGTCAAAATTATTAGCATTCTTTATTCTATTTTGGGTGTTCCTATCAGGTTTGTTGGGGTCGAATTAGCAGTAAATTAAGACTGATGCTGAGTATGAAGTCATGAAGTCAGAAAATCTGATGTGTGGCACCTCTAGACTCAAGTCTGGTAATATTTTATATATTTTTGCTGAAGTTTCACCTTTTATAAACTCCTAAACTGCAGTAAAAAGAATTTTTATTGTTTTAGAATTTCCGTAAGAATAAAATGTTGTTGAGTTGTAGTTATTTTGAATACTGTTACCCTGATACAAGAGTAGAGAGCACAAGGTCGTGACCTTACTAGCTCAGACTAGGGGGATTTCCCCTTAAGCCCAGTGGTAGGATGTTTGCCTTGAGAGCGAGACGTTGCTAGTTCGAGCCCAGCTCGGCAGAGTATTTTCATTACTCCTTCCTATTACAGATTCGGTGCCATTGACCACTCTTAAGTGAAAGCTATGGGAGATTGAGAGGCTTCCTTGGAGATAAATAACCTGGGTTGTGGTTGTCCTGGGGGGGGGGGGGGGGGGGGGGGGGGCAAAGACTTTGTGTAGGCAGGAGTAGTGTAAAAGTAGAGAGTATAAGGTCACCTTACTAGCTCAGACTAGTGGGAATTTCTCTTTAGCCTAGTGGTAGGATGTGTAGAGTATAAGGTCACCTTACTGGCTCAGACTAGTGGGAATTTCCCTCTAGCCTAGTGGTAGGATGTAGAGAGTATAAGGTCACCTTACTAGCTCAGACTAGTGGGGATTTCCCTCTAGCCTAGTGTTATAATGTTTGCCTTGAGAGCAAACAGAGCTTTTTCTGGGGGCTTTTTGGGTCCGTTAATAGGCCCATTCCCAATTAAAATTATTTCATATTTAAGCCAAATTCCCAAAATTTGAAGTTTACTCCTGAAAAAATCATTCCCAATTCATCAATTTTCTTCCCAAAATGAGACAAAAAGCCCCTTTCCCAAACCAGTTAGAAAAAGCCCCGTCCAAAGGTCGCTAGTGCAAAGCCCCACATGGGCAGGGTATTTTTCATTACTCCTTCCTATTACATATATATGTAACTGAACTGGACTGGGTCGATCGTCCGTGACCAGGTAGCTCAATTGGTAGAGCATCTGGCTAGTGTTCGGAGGTCCCGGGTTCGAACCCCGGTCTGGCCATCCACTCCTACTACATATATAGACATCTACCGAAGAAGGACTATTTTAAATCGAGGGTTGCAATTTCTCTTTGAAATCATAAATAAGATCATATGAATAACAACTGAATCATGACGATAATAACTACTAACTATGTAATGGCGTTCATCTGCCTATAGATCACATCTGTATTGTACATCTGTAGGGCTGGCATCCAGTTTACTCTTGATTTAAAGCAATTTCAGAAGTCAAATCACTATTTCTCAGAAATCTGGTTAAGCCATAGTGAAATAGGCATGTCAATGTTACTCAAACATGTAAAACATTCATTTGTAATTTGATAACCATTATCAAGGTTTTTGTTTCTGACTCATTACCGATAGACCAGGTAGTAGGTGTCAGGAATCGTCGGACTTAGCGTTGGTACAGAGCTCTTAGTACCGAGGAGCTTTGACACTTGTTGGCTGTCATTCCTCGGGTGTTTTACGACTTCTGGTCATGTGATATTGCCTGTTGATTTGTGTACAGGCACAAAAAGCTGGTATAATTCTGGTAATTAGCCACTGAGATATATAGAAAGGACATGTTGTTTGTGTCACCTTTCTAATATAGCAAGTTTGTGTTGCCAATCACGGCATATCAAAGGTTTCGCTGGGTTTTAATGAGACTATCTGACCTCTCTTTACAGAATGGAAATATCACTTTAACTTGAACGTGAAGACTTATCAGTTGATAGCTGTTTCACTGTGACTTCAGAGACCCAAGGTATTTATCATTGTACACCAGGGTTCTATTATTCTACACAAGTGACAGAAGAAATTCAGATCACAGAAACCCTGAAAAATACAATGGAACAGTGTGATTTTATTGGGCAGATGATTCCAAAATATGTTGATGGGTAGGAATCACATTTTTCATTTTGTCAAATACCAAAAAATGGAGGTCATGTAGGAAATTGGATTCAAGATTGACAGAAAATTTAGAAAGACTTTTTTTAGATCAGACCTTGAAATATATATAAGTATTTAAGATATGATTTATGATAAAACCTATGTAATTTGTGTGATAATGTTATTTTTGACTCATACTTGTAATTTGGTTTTTGTCCTTTAAATGCTTGAAGCATATATAAAAAGCTTTTATTTTCTTGTAAAACTAATTAGATGCCTAAAACATTTTAAGATACGACTGGGCAACAGCATATACACTACTTGTCAAAAAAAAAAAAAAAAAAAATGGCATCCAAGGAATAGAAATATGTTATTCACACCAACAAATAGAAAAATGATGGTAGCATCCTGAATTGATGGCTTATAAGACCAAATATTACATAAGGAAAATAGATATGGGAAAAAATTGGAATATTTCTGAATGCAATTAATTCTTTAATTAGTTTAGATTTAAAAGATAAAATATAAAAAGGAAAGCACATACTTTTGGAGGGTGTTAATAGCATAAAGTATGTAACATTTTGTGTTGTATAAAAATATGAAACAGCCTGATCTCCTTTTTGTGATCAGTCATTACTCTTTGTCAGAAATAATATTTAAAAGCAAGTTAACTAAGACAAGTTTATGGTTTTTCTTTTTTTAATTTTCATTCTTTTTCGTCCTGGTAATTGTTTCCTGCATGATGTGTAAAGTTCCTACACGGTGATATTTACTAAATGTGTGGTGTATACAGTTCCAACACGGTGATATTTACTAAATGTGTGGTGTATACAGTTCCCACACGGTGATATTTACTAAATGTGTGGTGTATACAGTTCCCACACGGTGATATTTACTAAATGTGTGGTGTATACAGTTCCCACACGGTGATATTTACTAAATGTGTGGAGTATACAGTTCCCACACGGTGATATTTACTAAATGTGTGGTGTATACAGTTCCCACACAGTGATATTTACTAAATGTGTGGTGTATACAGTTCCCACACGGTGATATTTATAAATGTGTGGAGTATACAGTTCCCACACGGTGATATTTACTAAATGTGTGGAGTATACAGTTCCCACACGGTGATATTTACTAAATGTGTGGAGTATACAGTTCCCACACAGTGATATTTACTAAATGTGTGGTGTATACACTTCCCACACGGTGATATTTACTAAATGTGTGGTGTATACAGTTCCCACACAGTGATATTTACTAAATGTGTGGTGTATACAGTTCCCACACGGTGATATTTACTAAATGTGTGGTGTATACAGTTCCCACACAGTGATATTTACTAAATGTGTGGTGTATACAGTTCCCACACGGTGATATTTACTAAATGTTTGGTGTATACAGTTACTAAATGTGTGGTGTATACAGTTCCCACACGGTGATATTTACTAAATGTGTGGAGTATACAGTTCCCACACGGTGATATTTACTAAATGTGTGGTGTATACAGTTCCCACACAGTGATATTTACTAAATGTGTGGAGTATACAGTTCCCACACGGTGATATTTACTAAATGTGTGGTGTATACAGTTCCCACACAGTGATATTTACTAAATGTGTGGAGTATACAGTTCCCACACGGTGATATTTATAAATGTGTGGAGTATACAGTTCCCACACGGTGATATTTACTAAATGTGTGGTGTATACAGTTCCCACACGGTGATATTTACTAAATGTGTGGAGTATACAGTTCCCACACAGTGATATTTACTAAATGTGTGGTGTATACAGTTCCCACACAGTGATATTTACTAAATGTGTGGAGTATACAGTTCCCACACGGTGATATTTACTAAATGTGTGGAGTATACAGTTCCCACACAGTGATATTTACTAAATGTGTGGTGTATACAGTTCCCACACAGTGATATTTACTAAATGTGTGGAGTATACAGTTCCCACACAGTGATATTTACTAAATGTGTGGTGTATACAGTTCCCACACGGTGATATTTATAAATGTGTGGAGTATACAGTTCCCACACGGTGATATTTACTAAATGTGTGGAGTATACAGTTCCCACACGGTGATATTTACTAAATGTGTGGAGTATACAGTTCCCACACAGTGATATTTACTAAATGTGTGGTGTATACAGTTCCCACACGGTGATATTTACTAAATGTGTGGTGTATACAGTTCCCACACAGTGATATTTACTAAATGTGTGGTGTATACAGTTCCCACACGGTGATATTTACTAAATGTGTGGTGTATACAGTTCCCACACAGTGATATTTACTAAATGTGTGGTGTATACAGTTCCCACACGGTGATATTTACTAAATGTTTGGTGTATACAGTTACTAAATGTGTGGTGTATACAGTTCCCACACGGTGATATTTACTAAATGTGTGGAGTATACAGTTCCCACACGGTGATATTTACTAAATGTGTGGTGTATACAGTTCCCACACAGTGATATTTACTAAATGTGTGGAGTATACAGTTCCCACACGGTGATATTTACTAAATGTGTGGTGTATACAGTTCCCACACAGTGATATTTACTAAATGTGTGGAGTATACAGTTCCCACACGGTGATATTTATAAATGTGTGGAGTATACAGTTCCCACACGGTGATATTTACTAAATGTGTGGTGTATACAGTTCCCACACGGTGATATTTACTAAATGTGTGGAGTATACAGTTCCCACACAGTGATATTTACTAAATGTGTGGTGTATACAGTTCCCACACGGTGATATTTACTAAATGTGTGGTGTATACAGTTCCCACACAGTGATATTTACTAAATGTGTGGTGTATACAGTTCCCACACAGTGATATTTACTAAATGTGTGGAGTATACAGTTCCCACACGGTGATATTTACTAAATGTGTGGTGTATACAGTTCCCACACGGTGATATTTACTAAATGTGTGGTGTATACAGTTCCCACACGGTGATATTTACTAAATGTGTGGAGTATACAGTTCCCACACGGTGATATTTACTAAATGTGTGGAGTATACAGTTCCCACACGGTGATATTTACTAAATGTGTGGTGTATACAGTTCCCACACGGTGATATTTACTCAATGTGTGGTGTATACAGTTCCCACACGGTGATATTTACTAAATGTGTGGTGTATACAGTTCCCACACGGTGATATTTACTAAATGTGTGGAGTATACAGTTCCCACACGGTGATATTTACTAAATGTGTGGAGTATACAGTTCCCACACGGTGATATTTACTAAATGTGTGGAGTATACAGTTCCCACACGGTGATATTTACTAAATGTGTGGAGTATACAGTTCCCACACGGTGATATTTACTAAATGTGTGGAGTATACAGTTCCTACACAGTGATATTTACTAAATGTGTGGTGTATACTGTTCCCACACAGTGATATTTACTAAATGTGTGGTGTATACAGTTCCCACACAGTGATATTTACTAAATGTGTGGAGTATACAGTTCCCACACGGTGATATTTACTAAATGTGTGGTGTATACAGTTCCCACACGGTGATATTTACTAAATATGTGGTGTATACAGTTCCCACACGGTGATATTTACTAAATGTGTGGTGTATACAGTTCCCACACAGTGATATTTACTAAATGTGTGGAGTATACAGTTCCCACACGGTGATATTTATAAATGTGTGGAGTATACAGTTCCCACACGGTGATATTTACTAAATGTGTGGTGTATACAGTTCCCACACGGTGATATTTACTAAATGTGTGGAGTATACAGTTCCCACACAGTGATATTTACTAAATGTGTGGTGTATACAGTTCCCACACGGTGATATTTACTAAATGTGTGGTGTATACAGTTCCCACACGGTGATATTTACTAAATGTGTGGTGTATACAGTTCCCACACGGTGATATTTACTAAATGTGTGGTGTATACAGTTCCCACACAGTGATATTTACTAAATGTGTGGAGTATACAGTTCCCACACGGTGATATTTACTAAATGTGTGGAGTATACAGTTCCCACACAGTGATATTTACTAAATGTGTGGAGTATACAGTTCCCACACGGTGATATTTATAAATGTGTGGAGTATACAGTTCCCACACGGTGATATTTACTAAATGTGTGGTGTATACAGTTCCCACACGGTGATATTTACTAAATGTGTGGAGTATACAGTTCCCACACGGTGATATTTACTAAATGTGTGGTGTATACAGTTCCCACACGGTGATATTTACTAAATTTGTGGTGTATACAGTTCCCACACGGTGATATTTACTAAATGTGTGGTGTATACAGTTCCCACACAGTGATATTTACTAAATGTGTGGAGTATACAGTTCCCACACGGTGATATTTACTAAATGTGTGGTGTATACAGTTCCCACACGGTGATATTTATAAATGTGTGGAGTATACAGTTCCCACACGGTGATATTTACTAAATGTTTGGTGTATACAGTTACTAAATGTGTGGTGTATACAGTTCCCACACGGTGATATTTACTAAATGTGTGGAGTATACAGTTCCCACACGGTGATATTTACTAAATGTGTGGTGTATACAGTTCCCACACAGTGATATTTACTAAATGTGTGGAGTATACAGTTCCCACACGGTGATATTTACTAAATGTGTGGTGTATACAGTTCCCACACAGTGATATTTACTAAATGTGTGGAGTATACAGTTCCCACACGGTGATATTTATAAATGTGTGGAGTATACAGTTCCCACACGGTGATATTTACTAAATGTGTGGTGTATACAGTTCCCACACGGTGATATTTACTAAATGTGTGGAGTATACAGTTCCCACACAGTGATATTTACTAAATGTGTGGTGTATACAGTTCCCACACGGTGATATTTACTAAATGTGTGGTGTATACAGTTCCCACACAGTGATATTTACTAAATGTGTGGTGTATACAGTTCCCACACAGTGATATTTACTAAATGTGTGGAGTATACAGTTCCCACACGGTGATATTTACTAAATGTGTGGTGTATACAGTTCCCACACGGTGATATTTACTAAATGTGTGGTGTATACAGTTCCCACACGGTGATATTTACTAAATGTGTGGAGTATACAGTTCCCACACGGTGATATTTACTAAATGTGTGGAGTATACAGTTCCCACACGGTGATATTTACTAAATGTGTGGTGTATACAGTTCCCACACGGTGATATTTACTAAATGTGTGGTGTATACAGTTCCCACACGGTGATATTTACTAAATGTGTGGTGTATACAGTTCCCACACGGTGATATTTACTAAATGTGTGGAGTATACAGTTCCCACACGGTGATATTTACTAAATGTGTGGAGTATACAGTTCCCACACGGTGATATTTACTAAATGTGTGGAGTATACAGTTCCCACACGGTGATATTTACTAAATGTGTGGAGTATACAGTTCCCACACGGTGATATTTACTAAATGTGTGGAGTATACAGTTCCTACACAGTGATATTTACTAAATGTGTGGTGTATACTGTTCCCACACAGTGATATTTACTAAATGTGTGGTGTATACAGTTCCCACACAGTGATATTTACTAAATGTGTGGAGTATACAGTTCCCACACGGTGATATTTACTAAATGTGTGGTGTATACAGTTCCCACACGGTGATATTTACTAAATATGTGGTGTATACAGTTCCCACACGGTGATATTTACTAAATGTGTGGTGTATACAGTTCCCACACAGTGATATTTACTAAATGTGTGGAGTATACAGTTCCCACACGGTGATATTTATAAATGTGTGGAGTATACAGTTCCCACACGGTGATATTTACTAAATGTGTGGTGTATACAGTTCCCACACGGTGATATTTACTAAATGTGTGGAGTATACAGTTCCCACACAGTGATATTTACTAAATGTGTGGTGTATACAGTTCCCACACGGTGATATTTACTAAATGTGTGGTGTATACAGTTCCCACACGGTGATATTTACTAAATGTGTGGTGTATACAGTTCCCACACGGTGATATTTACTAAATGTGTGGTGTATACAGTTCCCACACAGTGATATTTACTAAATGTGTGGAGTATACAGTTCCCACACGGTGATATTTACTAAATGTGTGGAGTATACAGTTCCCACACAGTGATATTTACTAAATGTGTGGAGTATACAGTTCCCACACGGTGATATTTATAAATGTGTGGAGTATACAGTTCCCACACGGTGATATTTACTAAATGTGTGGTGTATACAGTTCCCACACGGTGATATTTACTAAATGTGTGGAGTATACAGTTCCCACACGGTGATATTTACTAAATGTGTGGTGTATACAGTTCCCACACGGTGATATTTACTAAATTTGTGGTGTATACAGTTCCCACACGGTGATATTTACTAAATGTGTGGTGTATACAGTTCCCACACAGTGATATTTACTAAATGTGTGGAGTATACAGTTCCCACACGGTGATATTTACTAAATGTGTGGTGTATACAGTTCCCACACGGTGATATTTATAAATGTGTGGAGTATACAGTTCCCACACGGTGATATTTACTAAATGTGTGGTGTATACAGTTCCCACACGGTGATATTTACTAAATGTGTGGTGTATACAGTTCCCACACGGTGATATTTACTAAATGTGTGGAGTATACAGTTCCCACACGGTGATATTTATAAATGTGTGGAGTATACAGTTCCCACACGGTGATATTTACTAAATGTGTGGTGTATACAGTTCCCACACGGTGATATTTACTAAATGTGTGGAGTATACAGTTCCCACACGGTGATATTTACTAAATGTGTGGTGTATACAGTTCCCACACGGTGATATTTACTAAATGTGTGGTGTATACAGTTCCCACACAGTGATATTTACTAAATGTGTGGTGTATACAGTTCCCACACGGTGATATTTACTAAATGTGTGGAGAATACAGTTCCCACACGGTGATATTTACTAAATGTGTGGTGTATACAGTTCCCACACGGTGATATTTACTAAATGTGTGGTGTATACAGTTCCCACACGGTGATATTTACTAAATGTGTGGAGTATACAGTTCCCACACGGTGATATTTACTAAATGTGTGGAGTATACAGTTCCCACACGGTGATATTTACTAAATGTGTGGTGTATACAGTTCCCACACGGTGATATTTACTAAATGTGTGGTGTATACAGTTCCCACACGGTGATATTTACTAAATGTGTGGAGTATACAGTTCCCACACGGTGATATTTACTAAATGTGTGGAGTATACATGTCCCACACGGTGATATTTACTAAATGTGTGGAGTATACAGTTCCCACACGGTGATATTTACTAAATGTGTGGAGTATACAGTTCCCACACGGTGATATTTACTAAATGTGTGGAGTATACAGTTCCTACACAGTGATATTTACTAAATGTGTGGTGTATACTGTTCCCACACAGTGATATTTACTAAATGTGTGGTGTATACAGTTCCCACACAGTGATATTTACTAAATGTGTGGAGTATACAGTTCCCACACGGTGATATTTACTAAATGTGTGGTGTATACAGTTCCCACACGGTGATATTTACTAAATATGTGGTGTATACAGTTCCCACACGGTGATATTTACTAAATGTGTGGTGTATACAGTTCCCACACAGTGATATTTACTAAATGTGTGGAGTATACAGTTCCCACACGGTGATATTTATAAATGTGTGGAGTATACAGTTCCCACACGGTGATATTTACTAAATGTGTGGAGTATACAGTTCCCACACAGTGATATTTACTAAATGTGTGGTGTATACAGTTCCCACACGGTGATATTTACTAAATGTGTGGTGTATACAGTTCCCACACGGTGATATTTACTAAATGTGTGGTGTATACAGTTCCCACACGGTGATATTTACTAAATGTGTGGTGTATACAGTTCCCACACGGTGATATTTACTAAATGTGTGGTGTATACAGTTCCCACACGGTGATATTTACTAAATGTGTGGTGTATACAGTTCCCACACAGTGATATTTACTAAATGTGTGGAGTATACAGTTCCCACACGGTGATATTTACTAAATGTGTGGAGTATACAGTTCCCACACGGTGATATTTATAAATGTGTGGAGTATACAGTTCCCACACGGTGATATTTACTAAATGTGTGGTGTATACAGTTCCCACACAGTGATATTTACTAAATGTGTGGAGTATACAGTTCCCACACGGTGATATTTACTAAATGTGTGGTGTATACAGTTCCCACACGGTGATATTTACTAAATGTTTGGTGTATACAGTTACTAAATGTGTGGTGTATACAGTTCCCACACGGTGATATTTACTAAATGTGTGGTGTATACAGTTCCCACACGGTGATATTTACTAAATGTTTGGTGTATACAGTTACTAAATGTGTGGTGTATACAGTTCCCACACGGTGATATTTACTAAATATGTGGTGTATACAGTTCCCACACGGTGATATTTACTAAATGTGTGGTGTATACAGTTCCCACACGGTGATATTTACTAAATGTGTGGAGTATACAGTTCCCACACAGTGATATTTACTAAATGTGTGGAGTATACAGTTCCCACACGGTGATATTTACTAAATGTGTGGTGTATACAGTTCCCACACAGTGATATTTACTAAATGTGTGGAGTATACAGTTCCCACACGGTGATATTTACTAAATGTGTGGTGTATACAGTTCCCACACGGTGATATTTACTAAATGTGTGGTGTATACAGTTCTCACACAGTGATATTTACTAAATGTGTGGAGTATACAGTTCCCACACAGTGATATTTACTAAATGTGTGGAGTATACAGTTCCCACACGGTGATATTTACTAAATGTGTGGTGTATACAGTTCTCACACAGTGATATTTACTAAATGTGTGGTGTATACAGTTCCCACACGGTGATATTTACTAAATGTGTGGAGTATACAGTTCCCACACGGTGATATTTACTAAATGTGTGGTGTATACAGTTCCCACACGGTGATATTTACTAAATGTGTGGTGTATACAGTTGTTTTAGATGCACATCTCCCAGACAGTGATGTAACCTTATTAATTATTGATGAGTAAGGACTTTAGTGTAATGATATTTTGAGTGGCTGAGACAAGATTTTGTAGTGATTGGCAAGTTAAAGACCGTACTAGGACATAAAACCCCTTGACCACTAATGATTGACCTTTTATCCCAGGAAAGATATTGTCTTGGATTAGGGTCAAAGCTTCATTGATATGTAAAAACAACACTAAATTATTCACCGTGAAATTCCATAATATCTAAATGAAATACTGCAGTTTAAATACCTGATGTTAATGTTTTGAAATAAAACACTTCAGTGTTTCTGCTATTGAATGAAGTATAATGTTGTCTAAAGCTTACATATAATGTAATATTGTATCGTTAATAAGGAAACTAAAAAACTAACTCTTTCTACAGTGTGATAATTTGAAAAAAATCTTCATTCTAATGGAGATAGAGTAAATGTCACATATGAATGTCAGTTTACATTTGAATGACAATATTATGTACATTCCATTAGCTACAGATTCTCGGTCCATATTTATGTTTCAAGGACCAAGTTATCTATTACACAACTGGTAACATTTGACCCGTATAGATCATATAGAACAGTTAAGTCACCTGGCCACTACGTGTTACTGTGCTATCTGTCCCATGCAGTAATGAAGGTTGTGCTTTATGTTCCCAACAGTGCAATGTGATGCTAGGTTTTTTTCTCTCCTTAAAAATGAATTGACGTGCTACCTGTCCCCTGCAGTGAAATGTGATGTAGGCTTCTTTGCTCCTCACAAATAAATGAATGTGCTATCTGTCCCCTGCAGTGATAATTCAATGTGGTTTCATGCTATAAGTCCCCTGCAGTGACAATGTGATGTAGATTTCTTTACTCCTACAAATGAATTAACGTGCTATCTGTCCACTACAGTGGATGCTGTGTTACAGGTCAAACTGTTGTCCTCTGATAGGACAGGCTCCCAGCCTCTTTAGCTACATTTCCTATCTGTGACTTGGAGCCTTCTGTAGGAGCCAGATACGTCCAAAATTGTATGTACACCTTATATACATTTATATAAGAAAATATAAATTTCTCAGCAGTTATTATAGTGACACTATATGAATGTGTTGGTAGTGTAATTCTGCAATAGTTATGAGATTGTCTATTTTAATTATTTATTTCCCTTAACTTTTCAGGTGAAGTTTTTGAAATTATTTATTCACTCAAGCTTACCAATAATATCATTAATTCTATAAGTCTTGTTCATGACCCCTAAAGAGTAACTTCAAACTCCAGGTATTGACAAACAGACACAGGGGTTGGTCACTATCTCCTAACTTCAAACTCCAGGTGTTTTTAAACAGACATAGGGGTTGGTCGCTATCTCCTAACTTCAAACTCCAGGTGTTGACAAACAGACACAGGGGTTGGTCGCTATCTCCTAACTTCAAACTCCAGGTGTTTTTAAACAGACACAGGGGTTGGTCGCTATCTCCTAACTTTAAACTCCAGGTGTTGACAAACAGACATAGGGGTTGGTCGCTATCTCCTAACTTCAAAGTCCAGGTATTGACAAACAGACACAGGGGTTGGTCGCTATCTCCTAACTTCAAACTCCAGGTGTTTTTAAACAGACACAGGGGTTGGTGGCTATCTCCTAACTTCAAACTCCAGGTGTTGACAAACAGACATAGGGGTTGGTCGCTATCTCCTAACTTCAAACTCCAGGTGTTGACAAACAGACATAGGAGTTGGTCGCTATCTCCTAACTTCAAACTCCAGGTGTTGACAAACAGACATAGGGGTTGGTCGCTATCTCCTAACTTCAAAGTCCAGGTATTGACAAACAGACACAGGGGTTGGTCGCTATCTCCTAACTTCAAACTCCAGGTGTTTTTAAACAGACACAGGGGTTGGTGGCTATCTCCTAACTTCAGACTCCAGGTATTGACAAACAGACATAGGGGTTGGTCGCTATCTCCTAACTTCAAACTCCAGGTGTTGACAAACAGACATAGGGGTTGGTCGCTATCTCCTAACTTCAAACTCCAGGTGTTTTTAAACAGACATAGGGGTTGGTCGCTATCTCCTAACTTCAAAGTCCAGGTATTGACAAACAGACACAGGGGCTTCTCTTCACTATGTAACTACAAACTTCAGATGGAGTTATCTGGTCACTGCCAGCCAGTTAGGTATTCGGACCAGGGACTAGTGGCAGCTTCTCCTACCAGCTCTGATGGTCTAAAATAAAACTCAAAACATTTGATTTTGCAAAACCAATTGATTTAAAATAATTAATAATAATAAATAAAAAAGAATAAACAAACAAATACAAGTCATAATTGTTTTTGATATTTTCCTTTGCAAGAAATTCATTTTCCATTATCTGTAAAAAATGAAGATATTTAAGTAACATCTATGAAGCATATTGACCCCAATCTTATTCAAGAGTTCTCTTTTAACGACTTTGATTGTCTCTAGGGAAGTGCCTTAGCACATTGCCATCTGCCCTAATTTAATAGGCAACTAGGGTTAATCCATCCATTTAACTACAAGTTGATGAGAAATGGCTGACAGGTTTAGCTACAAGTCACTGAGAAATGGCTGACAGGTTTAGCTACAAGTTGATGAGATATGGCTGACAGGTTTAGCTACAAGTCACTGAGAAATGGCTGACAGGTTTAGCTACAAGTTGATGAGATATGGCTGACAGGTTTAGCTACAAGTGGATGAAAAATGGCTGACAAGTTTAGCTACAAGTCAATGAAAAAGGGCTGACAGGTTTAGCTACAAGTCTGTGAGAAATGGCTGACAGGTTTAGCTACAATTCAATGAGAAATGGCTGACAGGTTTAGCTACAAGTCTGTGAGAAATGGCTGACAGGTTTAGCTACAATTCAATGAGAAATGGCTGACAGATTTTGCTACAAGTGGATGAGAAATGGCTGACAAGTTTAGCTACAATTCAATGAGAATTGGCTGACAGGTTTGGCTACAAGTGGATGAGAAATGGCTGACAAGTTTAGCTACAAGTCAATGAAAAAGGGCTGACAGGTTTAGCTACAAGTCTGTGAGAAATGGCTGACAGGTTTAGCTACAATTCAATGAGAAATGGCTGACAGATTTTGCTACAAGTGGATGAGAAATGGCTGACAAGTTTAGCTACAATTCAATGAGAATTGGCTGACAGGTTTGGCTACAAGTGGATGAGAAATGGCTGACAAGTTTAGCTACAAGTCAATGAAAAAGGGCTGACAGGTTTAGCTACAAGTCTGTGAGAAATGGCTGACAGGTTTAGCTACAATTCAATGAGAAATGGCTGACAGATTTTGCTACAAGTGGATGAGAAATGGCTGACAAGTTTAGCTACAATTCAATGAGAAATGGCTGACAGGTTTGGCTACAAGTGGATGAGAAATGGCTGACAAGTTTAGCTACAATTCAATGAGAAATGGCTGACAAGTTTAGCTACAAGTCAATGAGAAATGGCTGACAGGTTTAGCTACAATTCAGTGAGAAATGGCTGACAGGTTTAGCTACAATTCGATGAGAAATGGCTGACAGGTTTATAGTTACAAGTCAATGGGAAATGGCTGACAGGTTTAGCTACAAGTCAATGAGAAATGGCTGACAAGTTTAGCTACAATTCGGTGAGAAATGGCTGACAGGTTTAGCTACAAGTCAATGAGAAATGGCTGACAAGTTTAGCTACAATTCGGTGAGAAATGGCTGACAGGTTTGGCTACAAGTGGATGAGAAATGGCTGACAGGTTTAGCTACAAGTCAATGAGAAATGGCTAACAGGTTTAGCTACAATTCAATGAAAAATGGCTGACAGGTTTAGCTACAATTCGGTGAGAAATGGCTGACAGGTTTAGCTACAATTCAGTGAGAAATGGCTGACAGGTTTAGCTACAATTCGATGAGAAATGGCTGACAGGTTTATAGTTACAAGTCAATGGGAAATGGCTGACAGGTTTAGCTACAAGTCAATGAGAAATGGCTGACAAGTTTAGCTACAATTCGGTGAGAAATGGCTGACAGGTTTAGCTACAAGTCAATGAGAAATGGCTGACAAGTTTAGCTACAATTCGGTGAGAAATGGCTGACAGGTTTGGCTACAAGTGGATGAGAAATGGCTGACAGGTTTAGCGACAAGTCAATGAGAAATGGCTAACAGGTTTAGCTACAATTCGGTGAGAAATGGCTGACAGGTTTAGCTACAAGTCAGTGAGAAATGGCTGACTGCTGTAGCCTCATGTCGATGCTTCATGCCCCACATTCAGGTTGAAATTATTTAAAAAAAAAAATTATTTGAGGGAGTAATTAGTAAAAAAAATCATCAAATTATCTGGAATGAAATCACAGCAGGTTATGGGAACATCAGTGTAGGGTAAAGAGCTCAGCTTATTACCCTTACATTAATATCCCATTTAAAACTACAGTATTTCCATAATTAAAGTAATTTAATTCAAAATTTCCACATCCTGTGTTTCCAGATGAGTGTTAAAAAGATAATGTTTTCAAAATTACTTGATTATTTTATATGAATTAAATTTAAAAATTGACATAATATGGTATGAAGCAGTTGAAGCTTAATCATTACTTTAATTGGAACCTGGGCAGAAATTCCTGTTTCCCAAGTGTTCAGTTATAATGTGACTAGTGTGTAACCGGACTGCTGTGTTAATAGAGGGTGTGTTGTGTACTAATGGAGGGTAACTCCCCCTGATAAATGTAGGAGTCATTTCTCCCGTTAATTTCTCTAATGGAGATTTGATAAACCCTTCCCTCTACCAACAAGTCATCAACTTGTCAACATTTTTTGATAAAATTCATATGTTTGTGAAATGTTAATTAATTACTGAATCATATCAACTGGAAGGGAAATCATTTGATATGAAAATTTTATAAGAAATAAAATTGAGGAAAGTTGGATACCTCAGAAATGCTAACAATACTATAGTAGACAACTGTATATCTATACAGCATTACGAACATTGCTGTCCATTATAACATCAGGTTCTAGGTGTAATTATAAACCAATATGTTTTGGATGACCGAATTATCCTCCTGTTACTTCCCAGACATGGTACCAGACACATGGAACCAATTTCTGAGTTTAGTGTTGTGTTTCTTTTCTCACATTATAAGACATATCAGATAACTTCAGCACTTCCTTATAATCTTAGGGGTCATCTCCAAGGTTGATCCTCCTCCTTAGCTAGGGGTCATCTCCAAGGTCATTTCCCACCCTTGTAAGGGGTCATCTCTAGGGTTAATGTTGATCCCCCTCCTGTTATCCATCATTTATGAGGTCAGATATAATTATTCGGGCTCTAAGAAATAATTATTTGTTAGGGAATATAGCATCCCAAATTGCAATCAATTATTAATATAAATTTTTGTTTATTTTTCAATTGGAGTTTGGGGAGGGGGTAGGGTGAAATTGGTTGTCTCAAAGTTTCTCTGTACTGTTTCACCGAAGGTCCAATTCTGTATTTAGGTTTGAAGGGTCATGCTATTTAATTGGTGTTCATACATGACACTGTGACTGGTGTAAACATTAATTAATTACCATACACACAATCACCTGTGTTTGGATCACCTGTGTTTGGATCACCTGTGTTTGGATCACCTGTGTTTGGATCACCTGTGTTATAACCTGTGTTTGGGTCACCTGTGTTTGGATCACCTGTGTTTATATCACCTGTGTTTGGATCACCTGTGTTTATATCACCTGTGTTTATATCACCTGTGTTTGGATCACCTGTGTTTGAATCACCTGTGTTTGGATCACCTGTGGATAACCTGTGTTTGGGTCACCTGTGTTTGGATCACCTGTGTTTATATCACCTGTGTTTGGATCACCTGTGTTTATATCACCTGTGTTTATATCACCTGTAGATCACCGGAGGTACTATATACTGACTACATTACTGGGGTACTACACACTAACCAATTGTGTTCACACAGTGTTGCCTGGTATTCAGGAAGGGAGACTTGTGTATCTCACTGCACCCTTCTCAAAACATGTGAGATGGAATCTACACCTTACTCACACCATGTGAGATGGAATCTACACCTTACTCACAACATGTGAGATGGAATCTCCACCTTACTCACAACATGTGAGATAGAATCTCCACCTTACTCACACCATATGAGATGGAATCTCCACCTTACTCACACCATATGAGATGGAATCTCCACCTTACTCACAACATGTGAGATGAAATCTCCACCTTACTCACACTATGTGAGATGGAATCTCCACCTTACTCACAACATGTGAGATGGAATCTCCACCTTACTCACACCATGTGAGATGGAATATCTACCCTTCTCACACCATGTGAGATGGAATCTCCACCTTACTCACACCATGTGAGATGGAATATCCACCTTACTCACACCATGTGAGATGGAATCTCCACCTTACTCACACACCATGTGAGATAGAATCTCCACCTTACTCACACCATGTGAGATGGAATCTCCACCTTACTCACACCATGTGAGATGGAATCTCCACCTTACTCACACCATGTGAGATGGAATCTCCACCTTACTCACACCATGTGAGATGGAATCTCCACCTTACTCACACCATGTGAGATGGAATCTCCACCTTACTCACACCATGTGAGATGGAATCTCCACCTTACTCACAACATGTGAGATGGAATATCCACCTTACTCACAACATGTGAGATGGAATCTCCACCTTACTCACAACATGTGAGATTGAATATCCACCTTACTCACACCATGTGAGATGGAATCTCCACCTTACTCACACCATGTGAGATAGAATCTCCACCTTACTCACACCATGTGAGATGGAATCTCCACCTTACTCACAACATGTGAGATGGAATCTCCACCTTACTCACACCATGTGAGATGGAATGATGGAATCTCCACCTTACTCACACCATGTGAGATGGAATCTCCACCTTACTCACACCATGTGAGATGGAATCTCCACCTTACTCACAACATGTGAGATGGAATCTCCACCTTACTCACACTATGTGAGATGGAATCTCCACCTTACTCACACCATGTGAGATGGAATCTCCACCTTACTCACAACATGTGAGATGGAATCTCCACCTTACTCACAACATGTGAGATGGAATCTCCACCTTACTCACACCATGTGAGATGGAATCTCCACCTTACTCACACTATGTGAGATGGAATCTCCACCTTACTCACACCATGTGAGATGGAATCTCCACCTTACTCATACCATGTGAGATGGAATCTCCACCTTACTCACACCATGTGAGATGGAATCTCCACCTTACTCACACTATGTGAGATGGAATCTCCACCTTACTCACACCATGTGAGATGGAATCTCCACCTTACTCACACTATGTGAGATGGAATCTCCACCTTACTCACAACATGTGAGATGGAATCTCCACCTTACTCACAACATGTGAGATGGAATCTCCACCTTACTCACAACATGTGAGATGAATCTCCACCTTACTCACAACATGTGAGATGAATCTCCACCTTACTCACAACATGTGAGATGAATCTCCACCTTACTCACAACATGTGAGATGAATCTCCACCTTACTCTCAACATGTGAGATGGAATCGCCACCTTACTCACACCATGTGAGATGGAATCTCCACCTTACTCACAACATGTGAGATGGAATCTCCACCTTACTCACAACATGTGAGATGAATCTCCACCTTACTCACACCATGTGAGATGGAATCTCCACCTTACTCACACCATGTGAGATGGAATCTCCACCTTACTCACAACATGTGAGATGGAATCTCCACCTTACTCACACCATGTGAGATGGAATCTCCACCTTACTCACACCATGTGAGATGGAATCTCCACCTTACTCACACCATGTGAGATGGAATCTCCACCTTACTCACACCATGTGAGATAGAATCTCCACCTTACTCACAACATGTGAGATGGAATCTCCACCTTACTCACACCATGTGAGATGGAATCTCCACCTTACTCACACCATGTGAGATGGAATCTCCACCTTACTCACACCATGTGAGATGGAATCTCCACCTTACTCACACCATGTGAGATAGAATCTCCACCTTACTCACACCATGTGAGATAGAATCTCCACCTTACTCACACCATGTGAGATGGAATCTCCACCTTACTCACACCATGTGAGATGGAATCTCCACCTTACTCACAACATGTGAGATGGAATCTCCACCTTACTCACAACATGTGAGATGGAATCTCCACCTTACTCACACCATGTGAGATGGAATCTCCACCTTACTCACACTATGTGAGATGGAATCTCCACCTTACTCACACCATGTGAGATGGAATCTCCACCTTACTCATACCATGTGAGATGGAATCTCCACCTTACTCACACCATGTGAGATGGAATCTCCACCTTACTCACACTATGTGAGATGGAATCTCCACCTTACTCACACCATGTGAGATGGAATCTCCACCTTACTCACACTATGTGAGATGGAATCTCCACCTTACTCACAACATGTGAGATGGAATCTCCACCTTACTCACAACATGTGAGATGGAATCTCCACCTTACTCACAACATGTGAGATGAATCTCCACCTTACTCACAACATGTGAGATGAATCTCCACCTTACTCACAACATGTGAGATGAATCTCCACCTTACTCACAACATGTGAGATGAATCTCCACCTTACTCTCAACATGTGAGATGGAATCTCCACCTTACTCACACCATGTGAGATGGAATCTCCACCTTACTCACAACATGTGAGATGGAATCTCCACCTTACTCACAACATGTGAGATGAATCTCCACCTTACTCACACCATGTGAGATGGAATCTCCACCTTACTCACAACATGTGAGATGGAATCTCCACCTTACTCACACCATGTGAGATGGAATCTCCACCTTACTCACACCATGTGAGATGGAATCTCCACCTTACTCACACCATGTGAGATGGAATCTCCACCTTACTCACACCATGTGAGATGGAATCTCCACCTTACTCACACCATGTGAGATAGAATCTCCACCTTACTCACAACATGTGAGATGGAATCTCCACCTTACTCACACCATGTGAGATGGAATCTCCACCTTACTCACACCATGTGAGATGGAATCTCCACCTTACTCACACCATGTGAGATAGAATCTCCACCTTACTCACACCATGTGAGATAGAATCTCCACCTTACTCACACCATGTGAGATGGAATCTCCACCTTACTCACACCATGTGAGATGGAATCTCCACCTTACTCACACCATGTGAGATAGAATCTCCACCTTACTCACACCATGTGAGATGGAATCTCCACCTTACTCACACCATGTGAGATGGAATCTCCACCTTACTCACACCATGTGAGATAGAATCTCCATCTTACTCACACCATGTGAGATGGAATCTCCACCTTACTCACACCATGTGAGATAGAATCTCCACCTTACTCACAACATGTGAGATGGAATCTCCACCTTACTCACACTATGTGAGATGGAATCTCCACCTTACTCACAACATGTGAGATGGAATCTCCACCTTACTCACACTATGTGAGATGGAATCTCCACCCTTCTCACACCATGTGAGATGGAATCTCCACCTTACTCACACCATGTGAGATGGAATCTCCACCTTACTCACACCATGTGAGATGGAATCTCCACCTTACTCACACCATGTGAGATGGAATCTCCACCTTACTCACACCATGTGAGATGGAATCTCCACCTTACTCACACCATGTGAGATGGAATCTCCACCTTACTCACACCATGTGAGATGGAATCTCCACCTTACTCACACCATGTGAGATGAATCTCCACCTTACTCACACCATGTGAGATGGAATCTCCACCTTACTCACACCATGTGAGATGGAATCTCCACCTTACTTACACCATGTGAGATGGAATCTCCACCTTACTCACACCATGTGAGATGGAATCTCCACCTTACTCACAACATGTGAGATGGAATCTCCACCTTACTCACAACATGTGAGATGGAATCTCCACCTTACTCACACCATGTGAGATGGAATCTCCACCTTACTTACACCATGTGAGATGGAATCTCCACCTTACTCACACCATGTGAGATGGAATCTCCACCTTACTCACAACATGTGAGATGGAATCTCCACCTTACTCACAACATGTGAGATGGAATCTCCACCTTACTCACACTATGTGAGATGGAATCTCCACCCTTCTCACACCATGTGAGATGGAATCTCCACCTTACTCACACTATGTGAGATGGAATCTCCACCTTACTCACACCATGTGAGATGGAATCTCCACCTTACTCACACCATGTGAGATGGAATCTCCACCTTACTCACACCATGTGAGATGGAATCTCCACCTTACTCACACCATGTGAGATGGAATCTCCACCTTACTCACACCATGTGAGATGAATCTCCACCTTACTCACACCATGTGAGATGGAATCTCCACCTTACTCACACCATGTGAGATGGAATCTCCACCTTACTTACACCATATGAGATGGAATCTCCACCTTACTCACACCATGTGAGATGGAATCTCCACCTTACTCACAACATGTGAGATGGAATCTCCACCTTACTCACACCATGTGAGATAGAATCTCCACCTTACTCACACCATGTGAGATGGAATCTCCACCTTACTCACACCATGTGAGATGAATCTCCACCTTACTCACACCATGTGAGATGGAATCTCCACCTTACTCACACCATGTGAGATGGAATCTCCACCTTACTCACACCATGTGAGATAGAATCTCCACCTTACTCACACCATGTGAGATGGAATCTCCACCTTACTCACACCATGTGAGATAGAATCTCCACCTTACTCACAACATGTGAGGTGGAATCTCCACCTTACTCACACTATGTGAGATGGAATCTCCACCTTACTCACAACATGTGAGATGGAATCTCCACCCTTCTCACACCATGTGAGATGGAATCTCCACCTTACTCACACTATGTGAGATGGAATATCCACCTTACTCACACCATGTGAGATGGAATCTCCACCTTACTCACACCATGTGAGATGGAATCTCCACCTTACTCACACCATGTGAGATGGAATCTCCACCTTACTCACACCATGTGAGATGGAATCTCCACCTTACTCACACCATGTGAGATGGAATCTCCACCTTACTCACACCATGTGAGATGAATCTCCACCTTACTCACACCATGTGAGATGGAATCTCCACCTTACTCACACCATGTGAGATGGAATCTCCACCTTACTTACACCATGTGAGATGGAATCTCCACCTTACTCACACCATGTGAGATGGAATCTCCACCTTACTCACAACATGTGAGATGGAATCTCCACCTTACTCACACCATGTGAGATGGAATCTCCACCTTACTCACAACATGTGAGATGGAATCTCCACCTTACTCACACCATGTGAGATGGAATCTCCACCTTACTCACAACATGTGAGATGGAATCTCCACCTTACTCACACCATGTGAGATGGAATCTCCACCTTACTCACAACATGTGAGATGGAATCTCCACCTTACTCACACCATGTGAGATGGAATCTCCACCTTACTCACACCATGTGAGATGGAATCTCCACCTTACTCACACCATGTGAGATGGAATCTCCACCTTACTCACACCATGTGAGATGGAATCTCCACCTTACTCACACCATGTGGGATGAAATCTCCACCTTACTCACACCATGTGAGATGGAATCTCCACCTTACTCACACCATGTGAGATAGAATCTCCACCTTACTCACACCATGTGAGATGGAATCTCCACCTTACTCACATTATGTGAGATGGAATCTCCACCTTACTTACACCATGTGAGATGGAATCTCCACCTTACTCACACCATGTGAGATGGAATCTCCACCTTACTCACACTATGTGAGATGGAATCTCCACCTTACTTACACCATGTGAGATGGAATCTCCACCTTACTCACAACATGTATGATGAATCTCCACCTTACTCACACCATGTGAGATGAATCTCCACCTTACTCACACCATGTGAGATGGAATCTCCACCTTACTCACACCATGTGAGATGGAATCTCCACCTTACTCACACCATGTGAGATGGAATCTCCACCTTACTCACACCATGTGAGATGGAATCTCCACCTTACTTACACCATGTGAGATGGAATCTCCACCTTACTCACACCATGTGAGATGAATCTCCACCTTACTCACACCATGTGAGATGGAATCTCCACCTTACTCACACCATGTGAGATAGAATCTCCACCTTACTCACACCATGTGAGATGGAATCTCCACCTTACTCACACCATGTGAGATGGAATCTCCACCTTACTCACACCATGTGAGATGGAATCTCCACCTTACTCACACCATGTGAGATAGAATCTCCACCTTACTCACACCATGTGAGATGGAATCTCGACCTTACTCACACCATGTGAGATGGAATCTCCACCTTACTCACACCATGTGAGATGGAATCTCCACCTTACTCACACCATGTGAGATGGAATCTCCACCTTACTCACAACATGTGAGATGGAATCTCCACCTTACTCACACCATGTGAGATGGAATCTCCACCTTACTTACACCATGTGAGATGGAATCTCCACCTTACTCACACCATGTGAGATGAATCTCCACCTTACTCACACCATGTGAGATGGAATCTCCACCTTACTCACACCATGTGAGATAGAATCTCCACCTTACTCACACCATGTGAGATGGAATCTCCACCTTACTCACACCATGTGAGATGGAATCTCCACCTTACTCACACCATGTGAGATGGAATCTCCACCTTACTCACACCATGTGAGATAGAATCTCCACCTTACTCACACCATGTGAGATGGAATCTCGACCTTACTCACACCATGTGAGATGGAATCTCGACCTTACTCACACCATGTGAGATGGAATCTCCACCTTACTCACACCATGTGAGATGGAATCTCCACCTTACTCACACCATGTGAGATGGAATCTCCACCTTACTCACACCATGTGAGATGGAATCTCCACCTTACTCACAACATGTGAGATGGAATCTCCATCTTACTCACAACATGTGAGATGGAATCTCCACCTTACTCACACCATGTGAGATGGAATCTCCACCTTACTCACACCATGTGAGATGGAATCTCCACCTTACTCACACCATTTGAGATGGAATCTCCACCTTACTCACACCATGTGAGATGGAATCTCCACCTTACTCACACCATGTGGGATGAAATCTCCACCTTACTCACACCATGTGAGATGGAATCTCCACCTTACTCACACCATGTGAGATAGAATCTCCACCTTACTCACACCATGTGAGATGGAATCTCCACCTTACTCACATTATGTGAGATGGAATCTCCACCTTACTTACACCATGTGAGATGGAATCTCCACCTTACTCACACCATGTGAGATGGAATCTCCACCTTACTCACACTATGTGAGATGGAATCTCCACCTTACTTACACCATGTGAGATGGAATCTCCACCTTACTCACAACATGTATGATGAATCTCCACCTTACTCACACCATGTGAGATGGAATCTCCACCTTACTCACACCATGTGAGATGGAATCTCCACCTTACTCACACCATGTGAGATGGAATCTCCACCTTACTCACACCATGTGAGATGGAATCTCCACCTTACTCACAACATGTGAGATGGAATCTCCACCTTACTTACACCATGTGAGATGGAATCTCCACCTTACTCACACCATGTGAGATGAATCTCCACCTTACTCACACCATGTGAGATGGAATCTCCACCTTACTCACACCATGTGAGATAGAATCTCCACCTTACTCACACCATGTGAGATGGAATCTCCACCTTACTCACACCATGTGAGATGGAATCTCCACCTTACTCACACCATGTGAGATGGAATCTCCACCTTACTCACACCATGTGAGATAGAATCTCCACCTTACTCACACCATGTGAGATGGAATCTCGACCTTACTCACACCATGTGAGATGGAATCTCCACCTTACTCACACCATGTGAGATGGAATCTCCACCTTACTCACACCATGTGAGATGGAATCTCCACCTTACTCACAACATGTGAGATGGAATCTCCACCTTACTCACACCATGTGAGATGGAATCTCCACCTTACTTACACCATGTGAGATGGAATCTCCACCTTACTCACACCATGTGAGATGAATCTCCACCTTACTCACACCATGTGAGATGGAATCTCCACCTTACTCACACCATGTGAGATAGAATCTCCACCTTACTCACACCATGTGAGATGGAATCTCCACCTTACTCACACCATGTGAGATGGAATCTCCACCTTACTCACACCATGTGAGATGGAATCTCCACCTTACTCACACCATGTGAGATAGAATCTCCACCTTACTCACACCATGTGAGATGGAATCTCGACCTTACTCACACCATGTGAGATGGAATCTCGACCTTACTCACACCATGTGAGATGGAATCTCCACCTTACTCACACCATGTGAGATGGAATCTCCACCTTACTCACACCATGTGAGATGGAATCTCCACCTTACTCACACCATGTGAGATGGAATCTCCACCTTACTCACAACATGTGAGATGGAATCTCCATCTTACTCACAACATGTGAGATGGAATCTCCACCTTACTCACACCATGTGAGATGGAATCTCGACCTTACTCACACCATGTGAGATGGAATCTCCACCTTACTCACACCATGTGAGATGGAATCTCCACCTTACTCACACCATGTGAGATGGAATCTCCACCTTACTCACACCATGTGAGATGGAATCTCCACCTTACTCACACCATGTGAGATGGAATCTCCACCTTACTCACACTATGTGAGATGGAATCTCCACCTTACTCACACCATGTGAGATGGAATCTCCACCTTACTCACAACATGTGAGATGGAATCTCCACCTTACTCACACCATGTGAGATGGAATCTCCACCTTACTCACACCATGTGAGATGGAATCTCCACCTTACTCACACCATGTGAGATGGAATCTCCACCTTACTCACACCATGTGAGATGGAATCTCCACCTTACTCACACTATGTGAGATGGAATCTCCACCTTACTCACACCATGTGAGATGGAATCTCCACCTTACTCACACCATGTGAGATGGAATCTCCACCTTACTCACACCATGTGAGATGGAATCTCCACCTTACTCACACCATGTGAGATGGAATCTCCACCTTACTCACAACATGTGAGATGGAATCTCCACCTTACTCACACCATGTGAGATAGAATCTCCACCTTACTCACACCATGTGAGATGGAATCTCCACCTTACTCACACCATGTGAGATGGAATCTCCACCTTACTCACACCATGTGAGATGGAATCTCCACCTTACTCACACTATGTGAGATGGAATCTCCACCTTACTCACACCATGTGAGATGGAATCTCCACCTTACTCACAACATGTGAGATGGAATCTGGAATCTCACATGATTAGTTATTAAATTACTACAAATAATTGTTCTCAACATTTTGAGTTGGGACGAATGAACAATTTGTTTTGAAATATTCTATTAGAATTTGTTTAGAGAATTGATGTGTATTATCTGACCCTATATAATCTGTTATCAAAATGCCATTCATGTTTGTTAATCGTGATACATTTGTTATATACTCAACAAGTTTATTTTTCCACTAAAGAATTTCATTTGAATTGCATTAACGGTGTATGTGAGAGTACACCTTTGTGAGGTCACAGCTGTGTGTGTTTATAATTCCGCTTTAATGTTGATATTTTCACCTGCTGCACCGGAACACCTCCCATACCATACACTGAGACTGTGTTACCTGGTCTTTAACAGGGCTCAGTAGTACTGGAACATTACATATCACATAAGATGTTGATATAGGGTTATATAAACAAATGAAAAAAAACACAAAAGTGGGATTATATGATTTTTATGTTGCATTAATGCATTTTCATCAGCAGATATTTGATGTTTTTTTTTCACAATGATTGTTTTTATTTGGTAGTGTGGGATATTGATCCCTTTAACATATTAAATGATAAAAGCGATAAGTTGTAGGATTACAACTTTACGTTAGTTGTAGGATTACAAGTTTACGTGGATGACCTTTTCCACTGCATGGAGCCCCCACTTAGTGGGAGTATTTCACTAACGACAATTCAATCCCTCATAGTCAGTTTGTGTTTCTCAGGAAGATCACAGAATATGTCCCGTGCTGTCAAGGATAGCATGTAACAGGCCTACCATATGTTAACCAGGCAATGCAAGTGATACAAATCCTCTTGCGTGCCAAGCATACCTACCAAAATATCTTGTAATAAGCCATGAGGCCAATTCTTTCCAGGTACCAGTATTCTCATGCTTATACTGATATATCAAGTTTGCTAAAAAATCTGTTTAAAAATGAAGTTGCTTCTTCTTGGATGACAGACGATTATCTTTAGATGGTATTAGAAATAGGGACCTTGGCAAAATATGAAACACAAACTTTTTCCCTGCATACTAGTAAGAAGTTTGATAAAAATTTAACAAAAGGCCAAATGAGCCTGTATCACTCACCTGCTAGTATTAGGGAAGCAACTTTAAAGTTGAGCTAGATAATTTACATCATGTATGTAGAGGATAATAAGCTAAGATTCCCTCTTTATTCAAATATATGCATGACCCCTGTGACCTTGAAAGTAGGTCAATGTGATTTGTTTCAACATACTTGATAACCCTTTATCCCAGCACGCCACCCTGGACCCTTTATCAAGATCCTGGTCCTCTTGGTTATTGAGAAGTTGGGTAAAGATTTTAACACATTTGACCCCTGTTGCCTTGAAAGATGGTCAAGGTCGTTCATTTGTACAAACTTCATGCCCTTCATCCCAGCATTCAATTCAATTCAGTTCAATTCAAACTTTATTTGTAGTCGGTACATATTATAAAAAATCAACATTAGCTCTAATGAGCTATTAAAACAGACTCCAACAGTAAAAGACGTGCACAAATACAAAATAAAATAAATAAAAAATAAATAAAACATAAAAGCATACAAATGTATTACCTGATTAAAAAACACCAAAAACCTTAAAATTTTATTTTACCTGATTGTGATTTAAAAAAGAAAAAAAAATGTAAAATCAGATAATTGCAGAAAATGATTGTTTGGAAATATAATTTTCTTCGAGTTATCTCTTTAGATATAGCAGTATAACTTAACAATATGGATATTAAACATTAAGCATTAAGTTTATTTATAGACTTATTGTAAAATCGTAAAACAGATAATTGCAGAAAATGAAAATGCTACTGGCCGATTGCCAATATGATGAACCTTGGCCTCTTGGTTATTAAGACGACAATGGATGCCACACTACAGCATAAGTTCACTTGTTCTTCCCTCTCCCTCTTCCATTCTCTCTCTCCCTTTATCCCTCTTTTTTCCTGCTCCCTTTTCTGTCCCTTCCAAATTTTCCTCCATATTTGACTACCTGGTATATTTGATTCAGGATTTTTTTTTACCTCATTGAGGAAAGAAACTTAGTGAATTGTGAAAGCCAAAGACATTTACAGCTTAAATATTAATTTATTTCAATTGGGAATGGGGCCCACTATTGATCCCAAAAGACCCAAGAAAGAGTCCTGTAGTTCCAGTATGTGATATCTCTTATGAATCATCATAAATATTTAAGTCATAATTTACATAATTTAGACAACAGTGAACTGGTTGTAATTTCTTATGAAAGGGAAATGTATGTGGAAAATGCTTTCATTATAGAATATCACCACATGGCAATCTGTCCTGTTTTTGGGAGTTTCGATGGTGTAGCTCTGGGTCCAGACACAGTTTACATGCCATAAGGAGATGGCGACATGCAGATTTTGTAATAGCAGGAAATTCTGGGAGTTTTCTCTGATAATTATATATACATGTATGTATGTTTTTCTGGTAGAAAATGGCAGCTCTACATGACCTAAAGGTTATCTGGAAGGATGGAGCAAGAGGGGAGGGGGAGAAAGATGCAGCAAGAGGGGAGGGGGAGAAAGATGGGGCAAGAAGGGAGTGGAGAAGTCATAGGGTAAAGTGGGAGGAGAGAGAGAGTAGGATGGAGTAAAGTGGGAGGAGATAGCAAAGGACAGGAGAGAGAGAGAAGGACAGGGAAGAGAGAGAGAAGGACAGAGGAGAGAGAGAAGGACAGGGAAGAGAGAGAGAAGGACAGGGGAGAGAGAGAAGGATGGGGAGAGAGAGAAGGATAGGGAAGAGAGAGAGAGGACAGGGAAGAAAGAGGAGAGAGGGAGAGAGAGAAGGACAGGGAAGAGAGAAGGACAGGGAAAAGAGAAGGACAGGGGAGAGAGAGAAGGACAGGGGAGAGAGAAGGACAGGGGAGAGAGAAGGACAGGGGAGAGAGAGAGAAGGACAGGGGAGAGAGAGAGAAGGACAGGGGAGAGAGAGAAAGACAGGGAAGAGAGAGAAGGACAGGGAAGAGAGAGAGAAGGACAGGGGAGAGAGAAGGACAGGGGAGAGAGAGAGAGAGAAGAGAAGAGAAAGGAAGAGAGAAGGACATGCGGAGAGAGAATGCAGGGGAGAGAGCAGTAATGAGAGAGCGACGGAAGAGGAGAGAGAGAAGGACAGGGAAGAAAGAAGGACAGGAGAGAGAGAAGGACAGGGAAGAGAGAAGGACAGGGAAAAGAGAGGACATGGAAGAGAAAGAGAAGGGACAGGGGAGAGAGAAGGGAAGGGGGAGAGAGAGAAGGACAGGGAGAGAGAGAAGGACAGGGGAAGAGAGAAGGACAGAGGAGAGAGAGAAAGACAGGGAAGAGAGAGAAGGACAGGGAAGAGAGAGAGAAGGACAGGGGAGAGAGAGAAGGACAGGGGAGAGAGAGAAGGACAGGGAAGAGAGAAGGGACAGGAGAAGAGAGAGAAGGACAGGGGAGAGAGAGAAGGACAGAGGAGAGAGAGAAGGACAGGGAGAGAGAAGGACAGGGGAGAGAGAGAAGGACAGGGAAGAGAGAGAAGGACAGGAGAGAGAGAAGGACAGGGGAGAGAGAGAGAAGGACAGGGAAGAGAGAAGGACAGGGAAAAGAGAGGACATGGAAGAGAAAGAGAAGGACAGGGGAGAGAGAAGGGCAGGGGAGAGAGAGAAGGACAGGGGAAAGAGAGAAGGACAGGGAAGAGAGAGAAGGACAAGGGAGAGATAGAAGGACGGGGAGAGAGAGAAGGATGGGGAGAGAGAGAAGGACAGGGGAGAGAGAACAACAGGGGAGAGAGGACAGGGGAGAGAGAAGGACAGGGGAGAGAGAGAAGGACAGGGAAGAGAGAAGGACAGGTAGAATTTGAGGAGAGAGAGAAGGATGACGTAAGTGATAGGAAAGAGAGAAGGATTGGGTAAAGTGGAGGAAGAGAGAAATGGACAGGGGAGAGAGAGGATGAGGTAAAATGGGAGGAGACAGAGAAGGATGAGGTAGCTATATATAGAGTGAAAGGAGAAAGAAGGACGGGGAGATTGGAAGGAGAGAGAGAGAAAGACATGGTAGAATGGGAGGAGAGAGAGAAGAGTGGGGTAGAGTGGGAGGAGAGAGAGAAGGATTGGGTAGAGTGGGAGGAGGAGAGAGAGACATGGTAGAATGGGAGGAGAGAGAGAAGGATGGGGTTGAGTGGGAGGAGGAGAGAGAGAAGGATGGGGTACAGTGGGAGGAGAGAGAGGGAAGAATGGGTAGAGTGGGAGGAGAGAGAAAGATGGGGTTGAGTGGGAGGAGGAGAGAGAGAAAGACATGGTAGAATGGGAGGAGAGAGAGAAGGATGGGGTTGAGTGGGAGGAGAGAGAGAAGGATGGGGTTGAGTGGGAGGAGAGAGAAAGATGGGGTTGAGTGGGAGGAGAGAGAAAGATGGGGTTGAGTGGGAGGAGAGAGAAAGATGGGGTTGAGTGGGAGGAGAGAGAGGGAAGAATGGGTAGAGTGGGAGGCCTGAGAGAGAGAAGGACAGATTTAATTTGAGGGGAGAAGTTTTCAGAAATGGTGTCAGACATCTTTATTTGTATAAATCCAGAAGTGATATTTTTGGAATTCCACCATACACTTTGGAAATCTGTGTGAACTCCAGAAGAGACCTTATATACTTGTGGAATGTGTTTGAACATTTGGAGATAAATTCTGTACCAAGATTGGAGAATTTGTTGTAATATGTAAGATGTCTTTATATTGAGACTGATACCTGTGATCTGTAGGATGATGATGAGATCCCTACCATGTCTGTACCATGACTGCAGTATCTCAAAGCTTTACCAGAACTGACTAGGAATGCTTCAGATGTGTTATATCATAGATATCTCTCAACACAGATCAACACCTATGTACATTATATTTCTGTAAATATTCACTTTCTTGCACCGAGTTTGTGTCTCTGACAGCTTCAAGTAACTGAGGCTTGACTCCAATAGCTAAAACAGAAATATTCATACAAGCTGTAAATCTTGCTAAGACTAGCTGGTGTTACTCCTGTAAATAGTTAACTGAGCCTATCAGATCCCATGGTGTGGAGTATAATGTATAGATGTTGATGGTGTTACTCCTGTAAATAGTTAACTGAGCCTATCAGATCCCATGGTGTGGACTGTAGTATACAGATGTTGATGGTGTTACTCCTGTAAATGGTTAAGTAAGCCTATCAGATCCCATGGTGTGGAGTTTAGTATATAGATGCTGATGTTGTTACTCCTATAAATTGTTAACAAAGCCTATCAGATCCCATGGTGTGGACTTTAGTGTACAGATGTTGATGGTGTTACTCCTGTAAATTGTTAACTGAGCCTATCAGATCCCATGGTGTGGACTTTAGTATATAGATGTTGATGGTGTTACTCCTGTAAATGGTTAAGTAAGCCTATCAGATCCCATGGTGTGGACTTTAGTATATAGATGTTGATGGTGTTACTCCTGTTAATGGTTAAGTAAGCCTATCAGATCCCATGGTGTGGACTTTAGTATACAGATGTTGATGGTGTTACTCCTGTAAATGGTTAAGTAAGCCTATCAGATCCCATGGTGTGGAGTTTAGTATACAGATGTTGATGGTGTTACTCCTGCAAATGGTTAAGTAAGCCTATCAGATCCCATGGTGTGGACTTTAGTATACAGATGTTGATGGTGTTACTCCTGTAAATGGTTAAGTAAGCCTATCAGATCCCATGGTGTGGAGTTGATGGTGTTACTCCTGTAAATGGTTAATTGAACCTATCAGATCCCATAGTGTGGGGTATAGGGTACAGATGTTGCACTATTTTATGATATCATATACCAAAACACACTGCCCAGTTGTATCAATGTTAAGTCAATGCAAGTACTTAATCAACATCTAAAACTGAAAATTATCACATTTGAAATAAAAAAAAAACAAAAATAATAAAAACAAAAAAAAAATGAATTGGCTCACAGATCATTACATCAGTATGTCTGATCTTCATTGCCAATAAGGTTTTAACTTGTGATTTTGAGATTTATATATTCCTGGATACAGATCAACAAACACCTTGATGACAAGGACAAGGATCATTTTAAATATAAGAATCGTATTGAAATAAATCAGTACCACCATCGGAACCTCAGATTTTGATTTTAATACATACTTGGATCAAGTTTAAAATGTCACTAACTTATATTTTACGTGTTAGTAATCAGTCAAAATTTTACACTAAATATGTTTAAATCAAATTTTAGATTAAAAGTGTGTCATGTCTTTACAACTGTAGTCATATTATGGCAATTGTTTATCATTCCAGTACACTTTGTTTCTGTTTCATCATTCTAGTTTTGAAGACAATGGTAACAGAGGTAAAGAACTATTACAGGGAAGATTTACATATGTGTATCATACACCCTTAACCAATAGGTGGGGAGTAGTGTACCATACACCCTTAACCAATAGGTGGGGAGTAGTGTACCATACACCCTTAACCAATAGGTGGGGAGTAGTGTACCATACACCCTTAACCAATAGGTGGGAGTAGTGTACCATACACCCTTAACCAATAGGTGGGGAGTAGTGTACCATACACCCTTAACGAATAGGTGGGGAGTAGTGTACCATACACCCTTAACCAATAGGTGGGAAGTAGTGTACCATACACCCTTAACCAATAGGTGGGGAGTAGTGTACCATACACCCTTAACCAATAGGTGGGAGTAGTGTACCATACACCCTTAACCAATAAGTGGGGAGTAGTGTACCATACACCCTTAACCAATAGGTGGGAGGTAGTGTATTATACACCCTTAACCAATAGGTGGGGAGTAGTGTACCATACACCCTTAACCAATAGGTGGGAGTAGTGTACCATACACCCTTAACCAATAAGTGGGGGAGTAGTGTACCATACACCCTTAACCAATAGGTGGGAGGTAGTGTATTATACACCCTTAACCAATAGGTGGGGAGTAGTGTACCATACACCCTTAACCAATTAAGTGGGAATAGTGTACCATACACCCTTAACCAATAGGTGGGGAGAAGTGTACCATACACCCTTAACCAATAGGTGGGAGTAGTGTACCATACACCCTTAACCAATTGGTGGGAGTAGTGTACCATACACCCTTAACCAATAGGTGGGGAGTAGTGTACCATACACCCTTAACCAATAGGTGGGGAGTAGTGTACCATACACCCTTAGCCAATAGGTGGGAGTAGTGTACCATACACCCTTAACCATTAGGCATTTTCACTAGGTAGGCAAGCTGAGCTAGAAAGTTGTTAATTAAATGGTTTCTCACAGAAGACTGTGAAATGTAATTCACTACATGAAAACTGTGAAGAAAACTTGTGTTCTTATGCTAAAGATGAAGTATGAGATTAACTTCCTCAGGTTTTTGTGCTGTTTGTGTGAATGGCTAGGAAGCACTGTCCGTTTCTCAGAGAATTTATGAGAAAAACACCAGTGGCAAACCAGGAAGTAACATCGAGCAGCTAAGATTCGGACAAGTTATTCTGACAGTTGAGATCCATATAAAGTCGTGTATATAATTTTATCATTGATAATGATTTTTGTATTTATTTGGAATCTTTATTAGTGGATTTTCACTGAATGTAGGCGTCAATTTTTACACATGAACCATATGCCCGACATGACTAGATTGCTTCACAGCTATGATAGGATTTTCTGCATTACTGGTTATGATATATGTAAGTCTATTCACATAGCTATTGTTAGATCACCTGATAATGATAGTATATATATCCTACACACTCAATAAATAAGATAGAAATGAGAATTTTCTGCAATATCTGAAAAAAAAAAAAAAAAAAATATATATATATATAACAATGTTTCAAATTTCAAAATTTCTTAAAATTTTAGTGTTAAAAAGATTTCTCTGCAGTTTGTTTCCATTCCATACTAGATTTATGAGAAATCTGACTGCCAGCATTCTTTTGACTCCTTTTAGGTGAACATGATATGAAGATTCGTTATTTGTCCTTGATTGGAATGTTAAAGGTCATTGTTGAAATACCTGTGGCTGACGGAGTCATGTGACATCTGTCATGTGACACCGGTATAGTGTCTGATATCTACTGGTATACCTTGGTTATGATGGATTGAGTTTCCGGGGTTTTTGTTTCAAATAATACTCTTTTTTTATCATTTTCATAAAAAGCTAAAGGAAGAGCCGTCAGACTGAGCATGCTACCATGTAAAGTGACACTGGCGGTCGGATATAGTCTGTATCATCTGTAAGCTTAAAGACAAACGAGTTTCACACCTGTACAATCTTATATATGACTGTAATTTTCTTTTATTGATGACAGGTATTTAAATGCCAAAGAATTTAGTCATAACATGCGGAAAATTTGAATTATTGTATTACTGAAAATTGGTATTAAAGGGATGTAACTCAATAGTGACATTGAATCCTGAAGTACATGTTTGGTAGTTGTTCATGGTGGCAATTGAATTCAGGTACAATGGTTAGGTTACTGATACAAGTTGTATGAACAGACGTAAATAGAAAAATGAACAGATGGAATCAACTCAAGATTAAAAAAATAAATGACTAAACCTAACTTCAAAACAACAAACCTGACACCAAATTCCCAAACCATATATAGGCAGTATTTAATACTAGTATTATATTACGGATGGTGAGATCAGAATTTGAACAAGTCCCTGTGATCAAGTTTATGACAGTTTTTAGCATTAATCACACATTATGAGAGGCGGTTTTGATATAGTCATAAAATCTGTTAACAATTGTGTGATATTGGCAGACAGTAAGCCGTCACAGCCACGCTCGGTTCGATATAGGAGTTATAAGTCGACAGACCTACACTCGGGTAGATATAGGAGTAATAAGTCATCACAGCTACACTTGGGTAGATATAGGAGTAATAAGTCAACACAGCTACACTCGGGTAGATATAGGAGTAATAAGTCGACAGACCTACACTGGGGTAGATATAGGAGTAATAAGTCGACAGACCTACACTCGGGTAGATATAGGAGTAATAAGTCAACACAGCTACACTCGGGTAGATATAGGAGTAATAAGTCAACAGACCTACACTCGGGTAGATATAGGAGTAATAAGTCAACAGACCTACACTCGGGTAGATATAGGAGTAATAAGTCGACACAGCTACACTCGGGTAGATATAGGAGTAATAAGTCGACAGACCTACACTCGGGTAGATATAGGAGTAATAAGTCAACAGACCTACACTCGGGTAGATATAGGAGTAATAAGTCAACACAGCTACACTCGGGTAGATATAGGAGTAATAAGTCAACACAGCTACACTCGGGTAGATATAGGAGTAATAAGTCGACAGACCTACACTCGGGTAGATATAGGAGTAATAAGTCGACAGACCTACACTCGGGTAGATATAGGAGTAATAAGTCAACACAGCTACACTCGGGTAGATATAGGAGTAATAAGTCGACAGACCTACACTCGGGTAGATATAGGAGTAATAAGTCGACAGACCTACACTCGGGTAGATATAGGAGTAATAAGTCAACACAGCTACACTCGGGTAGATATAGGAGTAATAAGTCGACAGACCTACACTCGGGTAGATATAGGAGTAATAAGTCAACACAGCTACACTCGGGTAGATATAGGAGTAATAAGTCGACAGACCTACACTCGGGTAGATATAGGAGTAATAAGTCAACACAGCTACACTTGGGTAGATATAGGAGTAATAAGTCGACAGACCTACACTCAGGTAGATATAGGAGTAATAAGTCGACAGACCTACACTCGGGTAGATATAGGAGTAATAAGTCGACACAGCTACACTCGGGTAGATATAGGATTAATAAGTCGCCAGACCTACACTCGGGTAGATATAGGAGTAATAAGTCGACAGACCTACACTGGGGTAGATATAGTAGTAATAAGTCGACAGACCTACACTGGGGTAGATATAGGAGTAATAAGTCGACAGACCTACACTCGGGTAGATATAGGAGTAATAAGTCGACAGACCTACACTCGGGTAGATATAGGAGTAATAAGTCGACAGACCTACACTCGGGTAGATATAGGATTAATAAGTCGCCAGACCTACACTCGGGTAGATATAGGAGTAATAAGTCGACAGACCTACACTGGGGTAGATATAGTAGTAATAAGTCGACAGACCTACACTGGGGTAGATATAGGAGTAATAAGTCGACAGACCTACACTCGGGTAGATATAGGAGTAATAAGTCGACAGACCTACACTCGGGTAGATATAGGATTAATAAGTCGCCAGACCTACACTGGGGTAGATATAGTAGTAATAAGTCGACAGACCTACACTCCGGTAGATATAGGAGTAATAAGTCAACACAGCTACACTCGGGTAGATATAGGAGTAATAAGTCGACACAGCTACACTCGGGTAGATATAGGAGTAATAAGTCGACAGACCTACACTCGGGTAGATATAGGAGTAATAAGTCAACACAGCTACACTCGGGTAGATATAGGAGTAATAAGTCAACACAGCTACACTCGGGTAGATATAGGAGTAATAAGTCGACAGACCTACACTCGGGTAGATATAGGAGTAATAAGTCGACACAGCTACACTCGGGTAGATATAGGAGTAATAAGTCAACACAGCTACACTCGGGTAGATATAGGAGTAATAAGTCAACAGACCTACACTCGGGTAGATATAGGAGTAATAAGTCGACAGACCTACACTCGGGTAGATATAGGAGTAATAAGTCAACACAGCTACACTCGGGTAGATATAGGAGTAATAAGTCGAAAGACCTACACTCGGGTAGATATAGGAGTAATAAGTCAACAGACCTACACTCGGGTAGATATAGGAGTAATAAGTCAACACAGCTACACTCGGGTAGATATAGAAGTGATAAGCCAACACAGCTACACTCGGGTAGATATAGGAGTAATAATTAAGTCGACAGACCTACACTGGGGTAGATATAGGAGTAATAAGTCAACAGCTACACTCGGGTAGATATAGGAGTAATAAGTCGACAGACCTACACTCGGGTAGATATAGGAGTAATAAGTCAACACAGCTACACTCGGGTAGATATAGGAGTAATAAGTCGACAGACCTACACTGGGGTAGATATAGGAGTAATAAGTCGACAGACCTACACTCGGGTAGGGGTAGATATAGGAGTAATAAGCCAACACAGCTACACTCGGGTAGATATAGGAGTAATAAGTCAACACAGCTACACTTGGGTAGATATAGGAGTAATTAGTCGACAGACCTACACTCGGGTAGATATAGGAGTAATAAGTCAACACAGCTACACTCGGGTAGATATAGGAGTAATAAGTCGACAGACCTACACTCGGGTAGATATAGGAGTAATAAGTCGACACAGCTACACTCGGGTAGATATAGGAGTAATAAGTCGACACAGCTACACTCGGGTAGATATAGGAGTAATAAGTCGAAAGACCTACACTCGGGTAGATATAGGAGTAATAAGTCAACACAGCTACACTCGGGTAGATATAGGAGTAATATTAAAGTCGACAGACCTACACTCGGGTAGATATAGGAGTAATAAGTCAACACAGCTACACTCGGGTAGATATAGGAGTAATAAGTTGACAGACCTACACTCGGGTAGATATAGGAGTAATAAGTCGAAAGACCTACACTCGGGTAGATATAGGAGTAATAAGTCAACACAGCTACACTCGGGTAGATATAGGAGTAATATTAAAGTCGACAGACCTACACTCGGGTAGATATAGGAGTAATAAGTCAACACAGCTACACTCGGGTAGATATAGGAGTAATAAGTTGACAGACCTACACTCGGGTAGAAATAGGAGTAATAAGTCAACAGACCTACACTCGGGTAGATATAGGAGTAATAAGTCGACAGACCTACACTCGGGTAGATATAGGAGTAATAAGTCAACAGACCTACACTCGGGTAGATATAGGAGTAATAAGTCAACACAGCTACACTCGGGTAGATATAGGAGTAATAAGTCGACAGACCTACACTCGGGTAGATATAGGAGTAATAAGTCGACAGACCTACACTCGGGTAGATATAGGAGTAATAAGTCAACACAGCTACACTCGGGTAGATATAGGAGTAATAAGTCGACAGACCTACACTCGGGTAGATATAGGAGTAATAAGTCGACACGGCTACACTCGGGTAGATATAGGAGTAATAAGTCAACAGACCTACACTCGGGTAGATATAGGAGTAATAAGTCAACACAGCTACACTGGGGTAGATATAGGAGTAATAAGTCGACACAGCTACACTCGGGTAGATATAGGAGTAATAAGTCGACAGACCTACACTCGGGTAGATATAGGAGTAATAAGTCGACAGACCTACACTCGGGTAGATATAGGAGTAATAAGTCGACAGACCTACACTCGGGTAGATATAGGAGTAATAATTAAGTCGACAGACCTACACTCGGGTAGATATAGGAGTAATAAGTCAACACAGCTACACTCGGGTAGATATAGGAGTAATAAGTCAACACAGCTACACTCGGGTAGATATAGGAGTAATAAGTCGACAGACCTACACTCGGGTAGATATAGGAGTAATAAGTCAACACAGCTACACTCGGGTAGATATAGGAGTAATAAGTCAACACAGCTACACTCGGGTAGATATAGGAGTAATAAGTCAACACAGCTACACTCGGGTAGATATAGGAGTAATAAGTCAACACAGCTACACTCGGGTAGATATAGGAGTAATAAGTCGACAGACCTACACTCGGGTAGATATAGGAGTAATAAGTCAACACAGCTACACTCGGGTAGATATAGGAGTAATAAGTCGACATAGCTACAGTCGGGTAGATATAGGAGTAATAAGTCGACAGACCTACACTCGGGTAGATATAGGAGTAATAAGTCGACAGACCTACACTCGGGTAGATATAGGAGTAATAAGTCAACAGACCTACACTCGGGTAGATTAAGGAGTAATAGGTCGACAGACCTACACTCGGGTAGATATAGGAGTAATAAGTCAACAGACCTACACTCGGGTAGATATAGGAGTAATAAGTCAACAGACCTACACTGGGGTAGATATAAGAGTAATAAGTCGACAGACCTACACTGGGGTAGATATAGGAGTAATAAGTCGACAGACCTACACTCAGGTAGATATAGGAGTAATAAGTCGACAGACCTACACTCGGGTAGATATAGGAGTAATAAGTCGACAGACCTACACTCGGGTAGATATAGGAGTAATAAGTCAACACAGCTACACTCGGGTAGATATAGGAGTAATAAGTCGACAGACCTACACTCCGGTAGATATAGGAGTAATAAGTCAACACAGCTACACTCGGGTAGATATAGGAGTAATAAGTCAACAGACCTACACTCGGGTAGATATAGGAGTAATAAGTCGACACAGCTACACTCGGGTAGATATAGGAGTAATATTAAAGTCGACAGACCTACACTCGGGTAGATATAGGAGTAATAAGTTGACAGACCTACACTCGGGTAGATATAGGAGTAATAAGTCAACACAGCTACACTCGGGTAGATATAGGAGTAATAAGTCAACACAGCTACACTCGGGTAGATATAGGAGTAATAAGTCAACACAGCTACACTCGGGTAGATATAGGAGTAATATTAAAGTCGACAGACCTACACTCGGGTAGATATAGGAGTAATAAGTTGACAGACCTACACTCGGGTAGATATAGGAGTAATAAGTCGACAGACCTACACTCGGGTAGATATAGGAGTAATAAGTCAACAGACCTACACTCGGGTAGATATAGGAGTAATAAGTCGACAGACCTACACTCAGGTAGATATAGGAGTAATAAGTCAACACAGCTACACTCGGGTAGATATAGGAGGAATAAGTCAACACAGCTACACTTGGGTAGATATAGGAGTAATAAGTCGACAGACCTACACTCGGGTAGATATAGGAGTAATAAGTCAACAGACCTACACTCGGGTAGATATAGGAGTAATAAGTCAACACAGCTACACTCGGGTAGATATAGGAGTAATAAGTCGACAGACCTACACTCGGGTAGATATAGGAGTAATAAGTCAACACAGCTACACTCGGGTAGATATAGGAGTAATAAGTCGACAGACCTACACTCGGGTAGATATAGGAGTAATAAGTCAACACAGCTACACTCGGGTAGATATAGGAGTAATAAGTCGACAGACCAACACTCGGGTAGATATAGGAGTAATAAGTCGACAGACCTACACTCGGGTAGATATAGGAGTAATAAGTCAACACAGCTACACTCGGGTAGATATAGGAGTAATAAGTCGACAGACCAACACTCGGGTAGATATAGGAGTAATAAGTCGACAGACCTACACTCGGGTAGATATAGGAGTAATAAGTCAACACAGCTACACTCGGGTAGATATAGGAGTAATAAGTCAACACAGCTACACTCGGGTAGATATAGGAGTAATAAGTCAACAGACCTACACTCGGGTAGATATAGGAGTAATAAGTCAACACAGCTACACTCGGGTAGATATAGGAGTAATAAGTTGACAGACCTACACTCCGGTAGATATAGGAGTAATAAGTCAACACAGCTACACTCGGGTAGATATAGGAGTAATAAGTCGACAGACCTACACTCGGGTAGATATAGGAGTAATAAGTCAACACAGCTACACTCGGGTAGATATAGGAGTAATAAGTCGACAGACCTACACTCCGGTAGATATAGGAGTAATAAGTCAACAGACCTACACTCGGGTAGATATAGGAGTAATAAGTCGACAAACCTACACTCGGGTAGATATAGGAGTAATAAGTCAACACAGCTACACTCGGGTAGATATAGGAGTAATAAGTCGACAGACCTACACTCAGATATATATAGGAGTAATAAGTGAACAGACCTACACTCGGGTAGATATAGGAGTAATAAGTCGACACAGCTACACTGGGGTAGATATAGGAGTAATAAGTCAACACAGCTACACTCGGGTAGATATAGGAGTAATAAGTCGACAGACCTACACTCGGGTAGATATAGGAGTAATAAGTCAACACAGCTACATTCGGGTAGATATAGGAGTAATAAGTCGACAGACCTACACTCGGGTAGATATAGGAGTAATAAGTCAACACAGCTACACTCGGGTAGATATAGGAGTAATAAGTCGACAGATCTACACTCGGGTAGATATAGGAGTAATAAGTCAACACAGCTACACTCAGGTAGATATAGGAGTAATAAGTCGACAGATCTACACTCGGGTAGATATAGGAGTAATAAGTCAACACAGCTACACTCGGGTAGATATAGGAGTAATAAGTCGACAGACCTACACTCGGGTAGATATAGGAGTAATAAGTCAACACAGCTACACTCGGGTAGATATAGGAGTAATAAGTCAACACAGCTACACTCAGGTAGATATAGGAGTAATAAGTCGACAGACCTACACTCGGGTAGATATAGGAGTAATAACTCAACAGACCTACACTCGGGTAGATATAGGAGTAATAAGTCAACACAGCTACACTCGGGTAGATATAGGAGTAATAAGTCGACAGACCTACACTCAGATATATATAGGAGTAATAAGTGAACAGACCTACACTCGGGTAGATATAGGAGTAATAAGTCGACACAGCTACACTCGGGTAGATATAGAAGTAATAAGTCAACACAGCTACACTCGGGTAGATATAGGAGTAATAAGTCAACACAGCTACACTCGGGTAGATATAGGAGTAATAAGTCAACAGACCTACACTCGGGTAGATATAGGAGTAATAAGTCGACAGACCTACACTCGGGTAGATATAGGAGTAATAAGTCAACACAGCTACACTCGGGTAGATATAGGAGTAATAAGTCGACAGACCTACACTCGGGTAGATATAGGAGTAATAAGTCGACAGACCTACACTCGGGTAGATATAGGAGTAATAAGTCAACACAGCTACACTCGGGTAGATATAGGAGTAATAAGTCGACAGATCTACACTCAGGTAGATATAGGAGTAATAAGTCAACAGATCTACACTCGGGTAGATATAGGAGTAATAAGTCAACATAGCTACAGTCGGGTAGATATAGGAGTAATAAGTCGACAGACCTACACTCGGGTAGATATAGGAGTAATAAGTCGACAGACCTACACTCGGGTAGATATAGGAGTAATAAGTTGACACAGCTACACTCGGGTAGATATAGGAGTAATAAGTCGACAGACCTACACTCGTGTAGATATAGGAGTAATAAGTCAACACAGCTACACTCGGGTAGATATAGGAGTAATAAGTCAACACAGCTACACTCGGGTAGATATAGGAGTAATAAGTCGACAGACCTACACTCGGGTAGATATAGGAGTAATAAGTCGACAGACCTACACTCGGGTAGATATAGGAGTAATAAGTCGACAGACCTACACTCGGGTAGATATAGGAGTAATAAGTCAACACAGCTACACTCGGGTAGATATAGGAGTAATAAGTCGACAGACCTACACTCGGGTAGATATAGGAGTAATAAGTCGACAGACCTACACTCGGGTAGATATAGGAGTAATAAGTCGACAGACCTACACTCGGGTAGATATAGGAGTAATAAGTCAACACAGCTACACTCGGGTAGATATAGGAGTAATAAGTCAACAGACCTACACTCGGGTAGATATAGGAGTAATAAGTCGACAGACCTACACTCGGGTAGATATAGGAGTAATAAGTCGACAGACCTACACTCGGGTAGATATAGGAGTAATAAGTCAACACAGCTACACTCGGGTAGATATAGGAGTGATAAGTCAACACAGCTACACTCGGGTAGATATAGGAGTAATAAGTCGACAGACCTACACTCGGGTAGATATAGGAGTAATAAGTCGACACAGCTACATGCGGGTAGATATAGGAGTAATAAGTCAACAGACGTACACTCGGGTAGATATAGGAGTAATAAGTCGACAGACCTACACTCGGGTAGATATAGGAGTAATAAGTCAACACAGCTACACTCGGGTAGATATAGGAGTAATAAGTCGACAGACCTACACTCGGGTAGATATAGGAGTAATAAGTCGACAGACCTACACGCGGGTAGATATAGGAGTAATAAGTCAACACAGCTACACTCGGGTAGATATAGGAGTAATAAGTCGACAGACCTACACTGGGGTAGATATAGGAGTAATAAGTCGACAGGCCTACACTCGGGTGAATATAGGAGTAATAAGTCGACAGACCTACACTCGGGTAGATATAGGAGTAATAAGTCGACAGACCTACACTCGGGTAGATATAGGAGTAATAAGCCAACACAGCTACACTCGGGTAGATATAGAAGTAATAAGCCAACACAGCTACACTCGGGTAGATATAGGAGTAATAAGCCAACACAGCTACACTCGGGTAGATATAGGAGTAATAAGTCAACAGACCTACACTCGGGTAGATATAGGAGTAATAAGCCAACACAGCTACACTCGGGTAGATATAGGAGTAATAAGTCAACACAGCTACACTCGGGTAGATATAGGAGTAATAAGTCGACAGACCTACACTCGGGTAGATATAGGAGTAATAAGTCAACAGACCTACACTCGGGTAAATATAGGAGTAATAAGTCGACAGACCTACACTGGGGTAGATATAGGAGTAATAAGTCAACACAGCTACACTCGGGTAGATATAGGAGTAATAAGTCGACAGACCTACACTCGGGTAGATATAGGAGTAATAAGTCAACACAGCTACACTCGGGTAGATATAGGAGTAATAAGTCGACAGACCTACACTCGGGTAGATATAGGAGTAATAAGTCGACAGACCTACACTCGGGTAGATATAGGAGTAATAAGTCAACACAGCTACACTCGGGTAGATATAGGAGTAATAAGTCGACACAGCTACACTAGGGTAGATATAGGAGTAATAAGTCGACAGACCTACACTCGGGTAGATATAGGAGTAATAAGTCGACACAGCTACACTCGGGTAGATATAGGAGTAATAAGTCAACAGACCTACACTCGGGTAAATATAGGAGTAATAAGTCGACAGACCTACACTGGGGTAGATATAGGAGTAATAAGTCAACACAGCTACACTCGGGTAGATATAGGAGTAATAAGTCGACAGACCTACACTCGGGTAGATATAGGAGTAATAAGTCAACACAGCTACACTCGGGTAGATATAGGAGTAATAAGTCGACAGACCTACACTCGGGTAGATATAGGAGTAATAAGTCGACAGACCTACACTCGGGTAGATATAGGAGTAATAAGTCAACACAGCTACACTCGGGTAGATATAGGAGTAATAAGTCGACAGACCTACACTCGTGTAGATATAGGAGTAATAAGTCGACAGACCTACACTCGGGTAGATATAGGAGTAATAAGTCAACACAGCTACACTCGGGTAGATATAGGAGTAATAAGTCGACAGACCTACACTCGGGTAGATATAGGAGTAATAAGTCGACAGACCTACACTCGGGTAGATATAGGAGTAATAAGTCGACAGACCTACACTCAGGTAGATATAGGAGTAATAAGTCAACACAGCTACACTCGGGTAGATATAGGAGTAATAAGTCGACAGACCTACACTCGGGTAGATATAGGAGTAATAAGTCAACACAGCTACACTCGGGTAGATATAGGAGTAATAAGTCGACAGACCTACACTCGGGTAGATATAGGAGTAATAAGTCGACAGACCTACACTCGGGTAGATATAGGAGTAATAAGTCAACAGACCTACACTCGGGTAGATATAGGAGTAATAAGTCAACACAGCTACACTCGGGTAGATATAGGAGTAATAAGTCGACAGACCTACACTCGGGTAGATATAGGAGTAATAAGTCGACAGACCTACACTCGGGTAGATATAGGAGTAATAAGTCGACAGACCTACACTCAGGTAGATATAGGAGTAATAAGTCGACAGACCTACACTCGGGTAGATATAGGAGTAATAAGTCAACACAGCTACACTCGGGTAGATATAGGAGTAATAAGTCGACAGACCTACACTCGGGTAGATATAGGAGTAATAAGTCGACAGACCTACACTCGGGTAGATATTGAAGTTATTCTATCAGTTTGGGTATATTTTCTACTTTGTATAGGGTGTATCCCTGAAAGATGATACCAGTCTTCATTCACTGTACCAGTTGTATTACAACCAACCCTCAAACAGATACTTCATGTGTATACGCCCATCTCTGTTTCATTAGGTTGATGACAGCTGATATGTCCACTGACAAAGTATCCTGTGATATGATTATACTCTCTCATATTGTCACCTGGACCAGTTTATACCCCAACTCTTATTTAAAATGTACTGCACAATCTGCCCATCAAATACAGGGTTACAAAACAATTAAATTTCTGAAAAAACCTTATTTATTATCACATTTACGTCCATAGTCATATAGTTATTTCTTTAGTGACATCAGACACTATAGCTGTGATGTCACAGGAGAAATATACTAATTCAGGATGTACTGGACGAGCTTCATTGTGTTTTTCATTACAAAACATAAAATACAAATGGTTACAAAAAAAATCTAATTTCAATGAGCACCATAGGGCACGTAACCAAATCATCTTCAAAGAAACAACACAATCAGAAACAACACAATCAGAAACAACACAATCAGAAACAACATAATCAGAAAACAACACAATCAGAAACAACACTAAAAGAAACAACACTAAAAGAAACAACACAATCAGAAACAACGCAATCAGAAACAACACAATCAGAAACAACACAAAAATAAACAACAGAATAACAAACAACACAATCAGAAACAACACAATCAGAAACAACGCAATCAGAAACAACACAATCAGAAACAACACAATCAGAAACAATACAATCAGAAACAACGCAATCAGAAACAACGCAATCAGAAACAACACAATCAGAAACAACGCAATCAGAAACAACGCAATCAGAAACAACACAAAAATAAACAACAGAATAACAAACAACACAATCAGAAACAACACAATCAGAACAACACAATCAGAAACAACGCAATCAGAAACAACACAATCAGAAACAACACAATCAGAAACAACACAATCAGAAACAACAGAATAAAAAACAACACAATAACAAACAACGCAATCAGAAGCAGCGCAATCAGAAACAACACAATCAGAAACTACGCAATCAGAAACAATACAATCAGAAACAACACAATAATAAACAACACAATCAGAAACAACACAATCAGAAACAACGCAATAAGCAAACAACGCAATCAGAAACAACACAATCAGAAACAACACAATAATAAACAACACAATCAGAAACAACACAATCAGAAACAACGCAATAAGCAAACAACGCAATCAGAAACAACACAATCAGAAACAACACAATAATAAACAACACAATCAGAAACAACACAATCAGAAACAATACAATCAGAAACAACACAATCAGAAACAACGCAATAAGCAAACAATACAATCAGAAACAACACAATCAGAAACAACACAATAAGAAACAACACAATCAGAAACAACACAATCAGAAACAATGCAATCAGAAACAATGCAATCAGAAACAACACAATCAGAAACAACGCAATCAGAAACAACACAATCAGAAACAACACAAAAAGAAACAACGCAATCAGAAACAACACAAAAAGAAACAACACAATCAGAAACAACACAATCAGAAACAACACAATAACAAACAATGTTATTATACATGTAGTTGTTTTATTGAATTGTTTATTTACCATCAGAAACAGTATAATTACTCATTGTTAATCTGGTTTGTTTATTGACTTGGTCTGTTTGTTTACCTGCATTAAGTTTGTTTGTTATATTATGGACATTTCTGTATTAATCGTCCTACAGAGAACACGACAAAGTCACCCCTAACAAGAATAATTTAAGTGTGTTGTTGACTTACATATCCTCTGTCTGAGCTCCGGAATCTGTCCCAATAAGCTTTAGGAAAGTGATTTGAATGATAAGGATATATGATTATGATGTCTTACATTTCTACATAGTTATCATCAAACTTTACCTAATATGGCATGATCTATTTAAAGAACATTCACAATGAGGTATAGGTAACAAGCTTAGTTGTTTACTGAAACCTAATACACCTGTATTATTTAGAAAAAGAATTGTGCCGAACATTTTTAAATTTTTATTTTTTTTTCATGATTATAGTAAGATTAGCTAATCGTGTAGGTTTACCTGTGTAAAATATTCCTAGCCAAAGTCCTATTGTCACATATCACGCTATAAAATGTTGTCATGTGAAATCACTCACCCATGAACAACTATTGTCAGTGGAGTGGAATCATTAGCCTGGATGCTTCCTGAGTGTTTTCTAGTTGTTTATTTGACTGTGACTGGTGATGGAGTGAATTTTAGTTGTGTAATGTTAAATGTAGTAGAAGTTTGAATGTATATTACTAGTAAATACTTTGAGCTTGCCAATGGGCTCACAATCATGGATTTTACCTGTTTTATGTAAAAGTGATGCGTAGAAATAATTTTCTCAGTGTTTTTAGTCAGCTGTAACATTTTAAGGTCATTTGGATTTTCGTTGTTTTCTGTCATCAGTACGACAGCTGGAAATTGGTACGTATATTGATTTCTGATTAACACTTTCTCTAGATACCGTCAACCAGTACCTGTAGGTTATATCATAACAGGGTAGAGTATATGGTATAGCAGGTGACTTATTTTGATGTCTTGTATCTAAAGTTGGAAGGAAAACAATTGAAGGTAAGTTTAAATTATATTTTAGCCCACCATAGTCGCCCTGTGTCCGTGGTCCATGGTCTATGGTGCGTCTGTCTGTTTGTCCATCTGTTAACAATCCGTGTTATCGCTATTTCTTGAAAATTATTGCAAGGATATTCCCCAAACTTCATGTGTTGGTTCCATTTGGTCCCAAGTTGTAACAATTCAGTTTTGATTTTTGATCAGAGAAACAAACTAGCCGCCAGCCCGGGCTGCCATCTTGGATTTTGAGAATTGAAGTTTGTTATCACTATTTCTTGAAAAGAACTGGAGGGGTGTTTATCAAACTTCATATATAGGTTCTACTTGTTCTTGTATCAGGTTATTAAGAAGAAAGAAGGGAAAGGAAGAGAAAAGATCAGTCTAACATACAGAACCATTAAAGATCATTCAAAGGTTTGCGCCAAGATCCCTCTAGGATCTCTTCTTGTAATTTAGCTTGGGGATTGAATGATACATGTTTTCATTGCGTTTACGGTGGTATGACTCCAATGGGATACATATCTCCATATTATATATAGCGCTAACGATTGTGTGCTCATCGATTTTGTACCCCTCGATTGTGTACTTCTCGATTGTGTATTCCTCGATTGTGTACTCCTCGATTGTGTACTTCACAATTGTGTACTTCACGATTGTGTATTCCTTGATTGTGTACTTCACGATTGTGTACTTCACGATTGTGTACTTCACAATTAAGTATTCCTCAATTGAGATCTCCTTGCTATTGTATTCCTGCTGTTTGTATCTGCCCGATACAGCTGTGTGTAGCTGCCCGATACAGCCGTGTGTAGCTGCCTGATACAGCTGTGTGTAACTGCCCGATACAGCTGTATGTAACTGCCCGATACAGCTGTGTGTAGCTGCCCGATACAGCCGTGTGTAGCTGCCCGATACAGCCGTGTGTAGCTGCCCGATACAGCCGTGTGTAGCTGTCTGATACAGCTGTGTGTAGCTGTCTGATACAGCTGTGTGTAGCTGTCTGATACAGCTGTGTGTAGCTGTCTGATACAGCCGTGTGTAGCTGCCCGATACAGCCGTGTGTAGCTGTCCGATACAGCCGTGTGAAGCTGTCTGATACAGCTGTGTGTAGCTGCCTGATACAGCTGTGTGTAGCTGTCTGATACAGCTGTGTGTAGCTGTCCGATACAGCCGTGTGAAGCTGTCTGATACAGCTGTGTGTAGCTGCCTGATACAGCTGTGTGTAGCTGTCTGATACAGCTAATACAGATGTGTTTATATTAACTGCCTGATAGCTTCACAACATCTTGACTTGTTTTGGAATCCTGTATTTTATCAATTCATCTGCTATTGTATTCCTGCTGTTTGTATCTGCCCGATACAGCTGTGTGTAGCTGCCCGATACAGCCGTGTGTAGCTGCCCAATACAGTCGTGTGTAGCTGTCTGATACAGCTGTGTGTAGCTGTCTGATACAGCTGTGTGTAGCTGTCTGATACAGCTGTGTGTAGCTGCCTAATACAGCTGTGTGTATAGCAGCTGTCTGATACAGCTGTGTGTAGCTGCCCGATACAGCCGTGTGTAGCTGTCTGATACAGCCGTGTGTAGCTGTCTGATACAGCTGTGTGTAGCTGTCTGATACAGCCGTGTGTAGCTGCCTGATACAGCTGTGTGTAGCTGTCTGATACAGCCGTGTGTAGCTGCCCGATACAGCCGTGTGTAGCTGTCCGATACAGCCGTGTGAAGCTGTCTGATACAGCCGTGTGTAGCTGCCTGATACAGCTGTGTGTAGCTGTCTGATACAGCTGTGTGTAGCTGCCTAATACAGCTGTGTGTAGCTGTCCGATACAGCCGTGTGAAGCTGTCTGATACAGCTGTGTGTAGCTGCCTGATACAGCTGTGTGTAGCTGCCTGATACAGCTGTGTGTAGCTGTCTGATACAGCTGTGTGTAGCTGCCCGATACAGCCGTGTGTAGCTGACCGATACAGCCGTGTGTAGCTGTCTGATACAGCTGTGTGTAGCTGTCTGATACAGCTGTGTGTAGCTGCCTAATACAGCTGTGTGTATAGTAGCTGTCTGATACAGCTGTGTGTAGCTGTCTGATACAGCTGTGTGTAGCTGTCTGATACAGCTGTGTGTAGCTGTCTGATACAGTTGTGTGTAGCTGTCTGATACAGCTTTGTATAGCTCCTGATACAGCTTTGTATAGCTCCTGATACAGCTGTGTGTAGCTGCCTAATACAGATGTGTTTATATTAACTGTCTGATAGCTTCACAACATCTTGACTTGTTTTGGAATCCTGTATTTTATCAATTCATCTGTATTATCAGTTGATAGAAAAGGGTATTCTTAATGTTGGTGTCAGCTTAAGATTTTGTGTCTTTGTAATGTAAAGTTAATTGTTTAAAGATTTTACAACAGTTATTGTCCACATTGTCAGACTGACTCTCACTTAAATTGGTGTCGGGTATTGTTGTAAGTTAAAAATAAAACAGTATAGTATATAGGTATCACGTGTTGACCGGCTGGGAGATTTGATTATACAAGATAAAATCTCAAAGTGTTATCTTACAGCTTATGAATTGATTTTCTTCAGTGCCATGTTTATTTGTCTTGTTTAACAACAAAGCAGAAAGCATACAGAAAAGTGGAGAGGGTTTTGTTAATACATGGTGCACTCGACTGGTGGATTCTCTAGCCCCCAAGATTTCTCATAAACCTGCATGCCAAGTCTATACAAAAACTGGCACAAGTTCAGAAGTTTAAAACCAGAAGTGTCAACAGAAACCATGACAACCTGTGCTGCAATCCACCTTAAAGAAGCAATATTGCTCATTAGCTGGATTGGTTGAGAAAAATTTTGTAAAACTATTATTTTTGTCATATGATATTTGATGCAAATGGAATAACGCTCTCAAGATGGCTTTACAAAGTACAAATAATATACAAATAAAGTTTCAGGGAAACTCTATTTTTAGTATCTGCCAATATTCAATATTTGCATCAGAATCTGTCTATATATATGACAGACATGTTTGAAGTATAGAAATAAAGTTATTGTTTTGATAAAATAAGATGTTGAACTTTGACAGGTCATGCACTAGGAATTGAAAGGTCTTGGAAAGTCTTAATGTTTTTATTTTTTTATAAAAGTGACCTTGACCTTTGACAAATCATGCAGATATTCAAAGCTTGTATGTTCAATAAAAAAATTTCATCTCAAATCTGTCAGAAAAAAAGTATGACCGTTAGAGAGATGAAGCTTTGTAGTGTATGGTGATCTCCAACTTTCACATCTAAAGAACAGTGACCTTGACCTTTGACTGATCATGTTCTTAAGTATGTCCAGTATCAACAGTAAGCTGTGAAGTTTCTACCTACATACTAACAGGACTATTCTACCTTTTGTATCTTCAGATAGCGTTGATGTTTACTGTACAAACATGACAGAGACATTTAAAAATTCCTGTGTGCTTTCACCCTCGTTTGAAAGTCCCAACCCTGCTAAAGTCCCTCGACTCCAGGTGAGTAATGTCTGTGTGTCTATACTAACACCTGTATGGTCTGATTAACCTGAAACTGCCAGGGGAGCTTACTCACATAAGACAATATGCATTGTTTGGATTCACGTACATTATACCCCGCTCATATTAATTGCTTTATTTTTGGCTGACTTGGAGGCTGTATACCAATTAATATTAAATTGACAGTGGGAGATAACTCTTTTTTAATTAGGTGGATAAGATATATTGCTGTTTATTCAGTTGTGTTTTTTGTTTACTATCACTCTGACATGTGTTTACCCATTAACAAGGGGAGATAACTGTGATAGTTTGGTGCTTACTAGTAATGTAAAGATATTAACCAGGGGAAATAACTGTGATAGTCTGGTGCTCAGTAGTAATGTAAAGATATTAACCAGGGAAGATAACTATGATAGTCTGGTGCTTAGTAGTAATGTAAAGATATTAACCGAGGGAGATAACTATGATAGTCCAGTGCTCAGTAGTAATGTAAGGATATCAACCAGGGGAGATAACTATGATAGTTTGGTGCTCACTAGTAATGTAAAGATATTAACCGAGGGAGATAACTGTGATAGTCTGGTGCTTAGTAGTAATGGAAAGATATTAACCAGGGGAGATAACTATGATAGTTTGGTGCTCAGTGGCGATATAAGGATATTAACCAGGGGAGATAACTGTGATAGTTTGGTGCTCAGTGGCGATATAAGGATATTAACCAGGGGAGATAACTGTGATAGTTTGGTGCTCAGTAGTAATGTAAGGATATTAACCAAGGGAGATAACTATGATAGTCCAGTGCTCAGTAGTAATGTAAGGATATTAACCGAGGGAGATAACTGTGATAGTCTGGTGCTTAGTAGTAATGGAAAGATATTAACCAGGGGAGATAACTATGATAGTTTGGTGCTCAGTGGCGATATAAGGATATTAACCAGGGGAGATAACTGTGATAGTTTGGTGCTCAGTGGCGATATAAGGATATTAACCAGGGGAGATAACTGTGATAGTTTGGTACTCAGTAGTAATGTAAGGATATCAACCAAGGGAGATAACTATGATAGTTTGGTGCTGAGTAGTAATGTAAGGTTATTAACCAAGGGAGATAACTCTTATAGTCTGGTGCTAAGTAGTAATGTAAGGATATCAACCAGGGGAGATAACTGTGATAGTTTGGTGCTGAGTAGTAATGTAAGGATATCAACCAGGGGAGATAACTATGATAGTTTGGTGCTGAGTAGTAATGTAAGGTTATTAACCAAGGGAGATAACTCTTATAGTCTGGTGCTAAGTAGTAATGTAAGGATGCTATTTTACTGCATTATTGATACCATGAAAATTTCTAAATGAAGTAATTATCAGTTTGTTTCATGAAATAAAACTTAACTCTTCCAAAACAGTTAACACTTAATGAAGAAAGTCAATCAATAAATGAAATATTACAAATTGCCTGAATAACACTGACTACCTTTGTTCCCTGAATGACAAGTCGAGATAACCTACCACCACAGGTACACATGTACTTGCACCCTCCGCACATGCAAATATGCAGCATTGCCATTTATTGGTGTAAAGTCCCTTGTCAAACTATTGAAGTTATATGTGTGTTGTTCTGGTGTCTTAAGTGTGAATGTTATATTTTATATATTTGTGTGGTTGAACCCTAAACATAGATGTCTGAGATAAAAGTGTTTACTGGAGTTTATAATAATCATGTACTTTATCCTAAATTGGTTCAGAGTTATTTACAGTCCAATAGGTTCTGGCTATAACTCCAAACGATTCAGTAGTTAATATTTCTGGAGTTGATGAACACTTCCTTTAATGATAATAATTTCACGGTATTCAGATCAAACGTTTCAGTGACTAAGACTATCAGGACTTCAGATTGTCATGTGGTGCCAACTATTGTTCGTTTTACTGTGTAGACAGACTGGCCTAGAATGTTTGCTCTTCTTGTGTTTGAGAGATAAAATGTTACTGGCAAACTGTCTATACTGCAGTAGATTTTAGTCAAACACAGGTTGTTTTTTTTAATGTACTAAAATAAGGGAAAAAATATACTTTTTGTGTTTATAGAAACTAATTGAAATTAGAGTGAATGCTTATAAACACTTTATTAACCATCTATCCAAATTTCATGGTTTTGAAGAAAGTGAATGGAATATTTTTCTATAAAAATGGCATTAAGGATTTCAGTACTGAAAACTGAAGCAAAAAAATGGATGAAAAATAAAACATCCCTAAATCCCGTTTCAAAATTATCCTGGTGATTAATTAATTTTTCTCCGTAGTAGAAACTGGAGATGTAATATAATTGAGAATCTTGATGATTATGGTAGAATAAACTTGGTGATCGTAGATGTCACTGTAGGTTCGTAGGGTGTTACTGATCTGAGGAAGCGAATTAGTTAATGACAGGATGGATACTTCTGTGAGTTGAATGATTCTCTGTGACAGTAATTGACAGAGAACGCTCTCCGTAACCCCAATTTGTACTCTGTGTATATGATAACACTTATAATATAGGATAATTCTAGTTATAAATAGACGTCTTCTTCACGTTTTCTTAAACTAAAAATAAATTTATGAGATAACAAATTGTCTCTTTATGGTATTTCCTGAAGACATTGTTATGTAGCTGATACAGTTTCTGTGTAATAAGTGTGAATGTATAAGAACCAGATCGGATTCACCATGTATCAGGCCGTGTTGAATGGGATTCTATTCCCGTCAGTGCACAACTTAATGAGGACAAATTGACATCACATTAGTCCACTGAGATGTGATATCGCAGATAAAAATCAGTTTTCACGTTAGATATGCTTTGATGAACCCAGCTTGAAGGCTTCATCCTTCTCATATTGATATCATTATACAATCTCCAAACCATAATTCATCTAAAAGTGGTTCTTTAGTGTAGGAGCTGCGGTGGGCCGAGTGGTTAAGGTGTCCCGACACTTTATCACTAGCCCTCCACCTCTGGGTTGCGAGTTCGAAACCTACGTGGGGCAGTTGCCAGGTACTGACCGTAGGCCTGTGGTTTTTAGGTCACCTGAGACGAAGTCTCAAGTGACCTATTCTAATCGCCTTTTGTTCGTCGTCATCCGTCGTCGTCGTGCGTCCGTAAACTTTTTACATTTTTGACTTCTTCTCCAAAACCACTGAACAAAATTCAATGAAATTTGGCAGAAAGTTACTATGGCTGAAGGTCAACCAAAATTGTGAATTATATGGTCCCCACCCCCCAGGGGCCTGAGGGGTGGGGCCAAAAAGGGTCAAATTGACTAAAACTTCAAAAATCTTCTCCTCTACTCTCAGATATGGTGGAGTCAAACACTCTTTATAGATGAAAGGGTCTTGTGGTGCTTTACCATAACTGTGAATTTCATGACCCTGGGGTCTCACGTTTGCCCCTGGGGAGGGGGTAAACTTTACTATAGTTTATATAGAGAAATCACATTTTTGACTATTATTTATTGGAATTGTATTTGAATTTATTCAAACCTGGTTAACATTATCAGCGTTGGATAACTGTTTGATAGTACACAGATGTTGGCCCTGACTGACCCCCAGGGGCTGATGGGCGGGGCTAAAAAGGGTCAAATTGACTGAAATTTCAAAATCTTATTCTATATAAATAGGATCAAAAACTTTTCATAGAAGGAATGGTTTTATGGTGTTTTACATAAATTGTGAATTTCATGACCCTGGGGTTTCACATTTGCCCCTTGGAAGAGGTTAAACTTTGCAATAGTTTATATAGGGAATTCATATTTTTGACAATCATTTGTTTTATATCTATTGGAATTCATTTTAACTTTCTTAAAATTATCAGCAAGGGATGACAGCTTAATATGTACATGTTGGCCCTGACTGACCCCATTAGGACTGATGGGTGGAGCCAAAAAGGGTCAATTAAATTAACTGAAATATTTCAAATCTCAGGTGACCGTTAAGGCCCTTTGGGCCTCTTGTTCTCCGGGTACTCCCACTTTCCTCCACCTCCTAAACCATGCACGTCCTTAAATGACCCTGGCTGTAAATAGGACGTTAAACAAAAACAAACTTTGTGGAGCTGGTTTGGAATTGTCATTACATAAACTACGAAAAAGATATCCTTATTGTTAGACAACAAAAGCAAAAGCCTAAAAAAGAAATACCAGGAGAAACGGATCAAGAGAGACAAAAACAAAGGGAAGAAAATTGGAATTTGAGACAACAAATGGAAAGAAGTTGAACTGGGGAGACACAAAAACTAAAAAAGAAGATAAGAATTTGGGAGACTTCAAAACTAAAGAATAGAAAGGGTGAAACAGATAGTTGTACCGTCAGAAGGTTGTCCGTGCTTGCAGAGGGGATTGAAACAGAGAGGGGATGCAGAAGTTTGAAATAGCACAGTGAAGAAGTATTGGGATGAGTTGTCACGCCTTTATTCACTCTAACAGTAGTCACTTTCTCCCTGTAATATCCACACCTCCTCCAGGACAGGACAGGCTTTGTGTAAGCTTTATGTACTTTTTATCGCGTACATTATGATAATTTAGCCTAATTTTCTGGTTGGGGACGTCCAACTGATAACAGTTAACTGCTATGATGGGGCAAATTATAGTTAAATCTTCATAACCCACTGACATCTGTCATAAATATAGATGCATGTTCAATTTCCACGACTACAAGAATAGATACAAGGGGTAATTTGAAATCGAAAATGGACATTTTTAGAGGGAAAACACATATAAAATGAAAAAATCAGTTGATAAGATCTAGCAATTAAATTGTTCACATAAATATTTCTATTACATCTGTAATATACAAAACTATCTCAAATCACATCATATCTATATAAAACTTTCATATTTGCATTAAAGAAAAATATTTGAAAGGTAAAGCTGAGACGTCCATTAATGTTGGCTTTTTGTGGATAAAAATTGCTAAAGGTAATTGGATTACAAGTTAAACTATCAGAAAATATCTAAATCTTCTGGAGAATTTCATACCATCACCATCAGGAAATATCTAAATCTTCTGGAGAATTATATACCATCACCATCAGGAAACATATTAACCTTCTAGAGAGTTCCATACCATCACCATCAGGAAATATCTAAATCTTCTGAAGAGTTCCATACCATCACCATCAGGAAATATCTATACTTCTAGAGGGTTCCATATATACTATCACCATCAGGAAAAGAAGACTTAGTTAGCATATCACTAAGTCCCATGATACAGCTGCAGGACACCTGACATGGTCCTACAATGTTCCTTGGAAGAGAGACTAAAGTGTCTGAAAGTTAAGATAAGAAAAGTTTCTACAGGATCTGAAGGTCAAGGACAGATGATTCTCTACTGTATCTGAATGTCAAGGATGGTAGATTCACTGCAGGTAAAGATCAGAAGAGTCTCTTCAGTGTATCAAGGTCAAGGTCAAAGTCATTATGAGGCCTGAATTTCAATGACAGATGATTCTATACAGGATCTGAAGGTCAAGAACAGCACATTAACTACAGAGTCTGAGGTTCAAAGACAGGCAATTCTCTAAAGGGTCTGAAATCCAAGGACAGTAGAGCCACTACAGGGTCTGAAGGTCAAGGTCAGAAGATTCACTACAAGGTATGAAGGTGAAGGCCAGCAGATTCACTATAAAGTCTGAGGGTCAAGGACAGACGATTCTCTACATGATCTGAAAGCCAAGGACAGTGAGCCACTACAGGGTCTAAAGGTCAAGGTCAGAAGATTCACTTCAATGTATGAAGGTGAAGGCCAGAAGATTAACTTCAGTTACTGAAGGTCAAGGACACACAGCTGTCTACAGGGTATGAAGGTCAATGACATACTTTTCTCTACAGGGCCTGATGGGACATTGTATCACTGATGTGTACACATAGTTATTGTGTCTCATGTCAGAGTGTGAAATGTTTATAAGGAGGTACTACTTAACACAAGTATATTGTTGTACTGTAAGTTCAACAAGACTTTTCCTGTGTTGATACCTCTGTATGGTTGTGATAAGGTAGGTAATTACAACAACAGGCTGATAATATAATAAAAGTCATCAGTAGAAATAGAGATTTACTTTACACTAAACATTCATTAATGTTATCATTTAAAAAAAACCCAAGAAAGTGAAGATTTAAAAATATCAAAATTGAAATAGTGTGGGGGTAGAAACTAGGCTGTGGGTTAGTAGGGTGTGGGGTTGGTGTTAGGGTTAGTAGGGTGTGGGGTTGGTGTTAGGGTTAGTAGGGTGTGGGGTTGGTGTTAGGGTTAGTAGGGTGTGGGGTTGGTGTTAGGGTTAGTAGGGGGTGGGGGTGGTGTGAGGGTTAGTAGGGTGGGGGGGTGGGGTTGGGGTGGGGTGGGGTTGGTAGGAGGGGTGGGGGTTAGGGTGGTGGGTAGGGGGTGGGGGGTGTGTAGCGGTGAGGTGTGGGGGTTGGTGCGTGGGTGGTGTTAGGGTGAGAGGGTGGGGGTGCGGGGTGAGGTGGGGGTGGGGTCGGGGTAGGGTGTGGGGTGGTGTAGGGTAGTGGGTGGGGGGGTTGGGGTGGGGGGGGGTAGTGGTGTTAGGGGGTGGTGGGGGTGGGGGTAGGGTTGTAGGAGTGGGGGTGGGGTGGGGGGGGGGGGGGCGTGGGGAGGGTGTGGGGGGGGGGGGGTTAGTAGGGGTGGGGGTGGGTGGGGTTGGTGAGGGGGAGGGGTGGGTGGGGGGTGCGGGGGGGTGAGTGGGGGGGCGGGGGGGGGGGGGGGGGTGGGGGGGGGGGGGGGGGGGGGGGGGGGGGGGTGGGGGGGGGGGGGGAGGGGAGGGGGGGGGGGGGGGGGTGGGGGGGGAGGAGGGTGGGGGGGGTGGGGAGGGGAGGAGGGGGGGGGGGGGGGCTCGGTCAGCAGGAGCGGTGGGGTGGGGGGGGGGGAGGGGAGGAGGGGGGGGTGCGGGGAGGGGGGGGGGGGGGGGGAGGGGGGGGAGGGGGGGGGTGGGGGGTGGGGGGGGAGTGAGGGGGGGGTGGGGGGGGTAGGGAGGGTGAGCGGGGGGGGGGGCGGGGGGGGAGGGGGGGGGGGGGAGGGGGGGCGGGAGGGGGGGGGGGGGGGGGGGGGGGGGGGAGGGGGTGGGGGGGGGGGAGGGGGGGGGTGGGGGGGGTGGGGGGGGGGGGGAGGGGGGGGGTGGTGTGAGGGGGAGGAGGGGTGGGGGGGGGGAGGGGGGGGTCGGTGGGGTGTGGGGGGGGGGGGGAGGGGGGGTGGGGGGGGGGTGGGGGGGAGGGCGGGGGGGGGGGAGGGGAGGAGGGTGGGGGGGTGTGGGGGTAGGGGTGGGAGTGGGGGGGGTGGGGGGGGGGGGGGTGGGTGTAGGGGGGGGGGGGGGGGAGGGTAGAGGGGGGGGGTGGGTGGTTAGGGTGGTAGGGTGTGGGGTTGGTGTTAGGGTTTAGGGGTGGGGGTGGTGTTGGGTTAGGGGGTGTGGGGTGGGTCGTGGGGTTGCTAGGGCGAGGGGGTGGGTTTGGTGGGGGTTTGAGGGGTAGTAGGGGGGGGTTGGGGGGGGTAGGAGTAGGGTGGGGGGAGGGGGTAGGGGGGGTGGTTAGGGAGTGGGGGGGGTGGGGTAGGTGTAGAGTGGGTGGTGGGGTTGGTGTGGGGGTAGTTAGGGTTAGTAGGGGGGGGTGGGTAGGGTTAGTAGGTGGGGGTGGTGTAGGTTGTAGGGTGGGCGGGTGGGTGGGTTGGGTGTTGGTGTTAGGGTGTGGGGTGGGGGGGGTGTGTAGGGTTGGGGTGGGGGTTGGTGGGGGAGGGTGGGGTGGGAGGGTTTTGGGGGTGGAGGGTTTGGGTGTGGGTGGGGGTTGGTGGGTTGTAGGGTTGTGGGGTTGGGGTGTAGGTGTGGGGGGGTGGGGTAGGGGTGTGGGGTTGGTGTTAGGGTTGGTGGGGGGGGGTGGTGTGAGGGGTGTAGGGGTGGGGGTTGGTTGGGGGTGGGGTGTGTGGGTTGGTGGGTGGTGTGAGGGGTGTGGGTGGTGTGGGGTTAGTAGGGTGGGGTTGGTGTGGGGTTAGTAGGGTGGGGGTTGGTGTTGGGGTAGTAGGGTGTGGGGTTGGTGGGGTTGGGGTGTGGTGGGTGTAGGGTTAGTAGGGTGTGGGGGTGGTGTTAGGGTTAGGGGGTGTGTGGGGTTGGTGTTAGGGTTAGTAGGGTGTGGGGGTGGTGTTAGGGTTAGTAGGGTGTGGGGTTGGTGTTAGGGTTAGTAGGTGTGGGGTTGGTGTTAGGGTTAGTAGGGTGTGGGGTTGGTGTTAGGGGTTAGTAGGGTGTGGGGTTGGTGTTAGGGTTAGTAGGGTGTGGGGTTGGTGTTAGGGTTAGTAGGGTGTGGGGTTGGTGTTGGGTAGTAGGGTGTGGGGGTGGTGTGGGGTTAGTAGATGAATGGATATGAATGGGTTGGGGCGTGTTAGGGGTCTGCTGTTCAAAATACAGGCTTTTTGTCTGACAACTGATCTCTGCTTTAAAATGAATTTACCATAAATCTGATGGCCAAAACGACATTGGGGAAACAAAATGGTCCTGTTTATATGGCAGTATTTCTTCATCTGTATCACCACATGGAGATTAGACACAGCCACCGTGTTTCTGTTTTTTTTAGTTTGAGCCATAGGTCTTTACTTTAATGTTCCTGATACATGGTGTGGAGATCAGAGGAACTGATTGTACACTCTTATTTATATTACTGTATGTGGTCCTGTAGATTAGAGAAACGTCCAGCTGTCTCTAGCTAGTGAATGTCCATCACTGTACAGAGAAATCAGGATTTATACTTAGTTTTTTTCCCAGTTTTTCCCAGTACTTTCATATTTTGTGTGACATTTCTTTCAAAACATATTAACATTCTCGTTCTGATGATGTTGACAAAGTTTCTATTTTTTTTATTGGTAATTTTTTTTATGAATCATAAATAAATGTTTATATAAATTCGGTGTGGGAAGATTTCATTACTATGGATGTTCTTGTGTTTGCAAAGTATATACAACATTATACAACATTATAGAACATCATATTTTATGTAACATTTCAAAATTCGGTCACTGTGATCTATGCTTGACATTTGTCCTTGACCATAAGTTCTATGCTATTTCTGGTGTGATAAATGGTCGGTGACACTGTGGTAACATATTTTGCTTTTCACCAAGTTTTCCGGGACTTGATTTCCGGATCGGACATGAAAAGGTATTGGGTCACCTGCCTGACCCTGTAGGTTTTCTCTGGGAACTCCAGTTTCCTCCTATAGTAAGACCCCCCCGCATCAATCAGGGTCAACAGATTGATTAAACATAAGTCTGTATTTAAATATTTCTGGTTGAAGGTCGTTAATATGTTAATTGTATCCATGTTTTCTGGGTTGAAACTGAACATTTAAAAAAATCATCAACTACTAACAACCTACATAGTAAATCCCTAATCTTATTCATCTACAACTGTTTGGTTTGTGGGTACCATTATGATAATGTTTCATTTTACATGGTCATAATGAACATTATGATAAACTTGTATATTTAGAAAAAAAAGGGTATTTTTTAAGGAAGACTTCAAATCTCAGTGTTTATAGATAAGATCTGTATCAGGTAATCTTCAGTGGTCCATCTACTGAAGTTTTAACCGAGATTATACATGTATATTTATTTATCAGTCGTGGTTATCATCAGATATACATGTATATTTATTTATCAGTCGTGGTTATCATCAGATATACATGTATATTTCATTTATCTGTCGTAGTTATCATCAGATATACATGTATATTTATTTATCTGTCGTGGTTATCATCAGATATACATGTATATTTATTTATCAGTCGTGGTTATCATCAGATATACATGTATATTTCATTTATCTGCCGTGGTTATTATTCCAAGTGTAAAATATGTTGGTACACAGGTTTCATGTCTGCTGTTTCAGACTCCACGGTGGCTGGCTGCTATGTGGAAGAAGGTCCTGGCCATTCTTCTCGGCGTTATAGTTGGATACTGGCTCATTGATGACTTTAATCCAGGTGAGTTTTTGTCATAAGGTAGTAAGAGTTATTTCCCTTCACCAAAACTTTATTGTAGTAATGCCAAAAGAGTTACTCCCCTTGGATTAGTTTGTTGATTGCCTAACAACACAGATGCTGAAGGTGTTTCAGGCACTTTGTGGTAACAAAAATGTTGTTTTCTTTTATGTTTAGAAAACTTTTCCAGACTTTTAGTCATTTTCATTATATCTGAGCCATGATAGATTCACAAGTTGTTTGTCCATTGTGTGAAAAGATATGAAACTGTCATGTGGATATGGTGAATTTACTTCAAGTATACCCTGTGCAAACATCATGTGCTTATTGTGAAGTCCCACAATTTTATTTTCATTAACTACCCATCAAAATACCCATTAAATTACCCATTAACCATTAAATTACCCATTAAATTACCAATTAGTAGATGAGTACCCATTAAAATGTGTAAATTTGTAATTGCCAAGTGACCGGATTCAGTACACTGGGGAAAATCAACTCAAATAAATTGTAAAACAAACAGAGCAAAGTGAAAAGAAATGAAATGGAAACAGGTTGGTTTTGGATCATGTACCCTGGATGTATATGTAATTTTTATTTGATGATTTTAACACTTGAGTGTAGTATTTAAATTTCCTCCTTGTAGTTTTAACAAAAACAAATATGGTTTCTAAGTGTGGAGCTGTCTTAAAATTAGTGAAATTACACTAATGATTAATGTGACATATATCCTGTATTGTGTTGTGGTATCCTACAGATGTTGTCCAAGGAAAACGTGTGCTTATTACGGGAGCTTCCGCAGGGATCGGAGAACAGATGGCCTACCACTTCGCACGTATGGGAGCCAGTGTCATAGTTACTGCACGCCGGGAGCAGCGCCTTCAGGAGGTGTGTTAGTCGTCCCATGTAATATAGATAGACACATGTAATATAGATAGACACATGTAATATAGATAGACACATGTAATATAGATAGACACATGTGTGATATAGATAGACACATGTGTGATATAGATAGACACATGTGTGATATAGATAGACACATGTAATATAGATAGACACGTGTGATATAGATAGACACATGTGTGATATAGATAGACACATGTAATATAGATAGACACATGTGTGATATAGATAGACACATGTAATATAGATAGACACATGTGTGTGATATAGATAGACACATGTAATATAGATAGACATGTGTGTGATATAGATAGACACATGTAATATAGATAGACACATGTGTGATATAGATAGACACATGTAATATAGATAGACACATGTGTGATATAGATAGACATGTGTGTGATATAGATAGACACATGTAATACAGATAGACATGTGTGTGATATAGATAGACACATGTAATACAGATAGACACGTGTGTTATAGATAGACACATGTGTAATAACACTATAATGATTGATAATTTATGTCTTTGTAGTCGAAAACATATCATCCAAGTCATAATTCACCTGTATTATGTAGAAATCAATTGTAGAATTTTCATTTATATTGTCTTTAATATGAGTTTTGTGATAAACAAAATCTGACATGTGCAGGTTAATGAATTCCATATGACAAAGTCACTGGTGTAGGATCCTCTAATGATTGAAACGTTTTGAACATTTTAAGGTCACCTGAGACAAAGTCTCAAGTGACCTACACTCTAATCGCCTTTTGTGCGTCGTCGTGCGTCGTCCGTCCGTAAACAATTTACATTTTCGACTTCTTCTCCAAAACCGCTTAACCAAATTCAATGAAATTTTGCAGAAAGCTTCTATGGCTGAAGGTCAACCAAAATTATATGGTGAATTATATGGTCCCCACCCCCAGGGGCCTGAGAGGTGGGGCCAAAAAGGGTCAAATTCACTAAAACTTCAAAAATCTTCTTCTCTACTCTCAGATATGGTGGAATCAAACACTCTTCATAGATGGCAGGGTCTTATGGTGCTTTACCAAAATTGTTAATTTCATGACCCTGGGGTCTCACGTTTGCCCCTGGGGAGGGCGTAAACCTTACTATAGTTTATATAGGGAAATCACATTTTTTACTATTATTTGTTGGATTTGTATTGGAACTCATTCTAACCTGATTAACATTATCAGCATGGGGTGACAGTTTGATGCTTTGCACATGTTGGCCCTAGCTGACCCCCAGGGGCTGATGGGCGGGGCTAAAAATGGTCAAATTGACTGAAATTTCAAAAATCTTCTTCTCAATACTAATGTAAGATAGAATCATATACTTTTCATAGATGGAAGGGTCTTATGGTGAATTTCATGACCCTGGGATCTCATGTTTGCCCCTGGGGAGAGCGTAAACTTTACTATAGTTTATATAGGGAAATCACATTTTTGACTATTATTTGTTTGATTTCCATTAGAATTCATTCCAACTTTCTTAAAATTATCAGCATGGGATGAAAGCTTAATGATATGCACATGTTGGCCCTGACTGACCCCTTGGACTGATGTGTGGGGCCAAAAAGGGTCAAATAGATTGACGGAAATATTGCAAATCTCAGGTGACTGTTAAGGCCCATGAGCCTCTTGTTGTTTGATACCAATTCAACCATTTATTTTTGTTATCCAGGTCGTAGCCCGGTGTCGTGAGCTCGGAGACAAGTCAGCCATATTTGACTACATCTCTGCAGATATGTCCAATCTGACGGACACAGACCGAGTCATCAATGTACGAGTCTCTATAATCACAGTCGTTTGTTACTGAACCAAACCATACATACATCAGGGAAGATCATACCAGTGCCATAAATATGCATTCTGATTTATCGGAGGTATTCTCCTGACAAAGATGTTTTTGAGAATAAGTATTGGTCATTGAAATAGTAATTAATTTTGTCATTCGAGGGAATTATAATAAGATGTTTATTAGCAATAACATCAAAAGATGGCGTTTCACGATATAGTTTGTCATTTCTATATTTCTGTTTTCCTTGGATTTACCTAAATTGTTTGTTTTATCTGAATGACTACCTGATTTGTATATTTTACCTGATTTTTTGTTGGTTTTATCTGGATTTTCCTGATTTATTTTTTTACCTGGAATTTCCTGATTTATTTTTTTACCTGAATTTACCTGATTTATTGTTTTACCTGAATTTACCTGATTTGTTTGTTTTACCAGGATTTACCTAATTTACCTGCTCTTTATGTACAGGAGGTGCGGTCTCGCCTTGGAGGACTAGATTACTTGGTATTAAACCACATCATCAGTGCCCCACTAGGCCTCTGGGTCGGCAGTACAGAAAACCTTACCCACCTCGACCGCCTGTTTGATGTTAACTTCAAGGCCTACGTCCACCTAACATCACATGCACTTCCTTTACTTTCACAGAGCAATGGCCATATCATAGTCATGTCCTCGCTGTCAGGTGAGTTGTCTCCCCTTACTTAGGGGTTGTCTCTTACTGAGAATTGTCTCATTGGGGAGTAATCAGTCCTGTTACTTTGCTTCAGACCACATATAATAAATTAGTTCATTGAACTATTCTGAATTTGTGGCTAAAAAATAACAGATCATTTGTCATTTCTACAGTGAAACTGTTTCTTATACCAATGAGGCTAGACTTTTTACCTTAGTGAAATTTATTTTATGTGAACTTCTGGTGAAAACTTTATGAATACAACTTGTTGTTTGCCATTGGTCCTAGTACAAGTTTTTACAAAGTACACAGTTCCTTAAAGAATTATATTAACAACAAAATAATCTTTTTAAAATTCTGCCTAATGATAAACCTGTCTTTGAGAGTTGAGTTCTAGAGTCTTCCCACTGTTGAGGGTATACCAAGAAATGGTGTGAACTTGGTCTGGATTTGTTTCTGTTGTTTTAATGGCACTAATTATGTTATTTTTATTTTATCAGGAAAAATAGCTCAGCCTTTCACCATAGCATACTCAGCATCTAAATTTGCCCTTAACGGGTTCTTCAGTGGTCTACGACAGGAGCTGAAGATGAAGAATAGTGATATCTCTATTACACTTTGTGTTATAGGATTTGTGGGTGAGTATCCTTGTACTGGAGTCTCACAAATATCAGACTTACGAAATTCCTGAAAAAGAGATTATCTCCCCTGTACAGAGATTATATAGATTATCTCCCCTGTACAGATATTATAGAGATTATCTCCCCTGTACAGAGATTATAGGGATTATCTCCCCTGTACAGAGATTATATAGATAATCTCCCCTGTACAGAGATTATAGAGATTATCTCCCCTGTACAGAGATTATCTCCCCTGTACACTGATTATCTCCCCTGTACAAAGATTATAGAGATTATCTCCCCTGTACAGAGATTATAGAGGTTATCTCCCCTGTACAGAGATTATATAGATTATCTCCCCTGTACAGAGATTATATAGATTATCTCCCCTGTGCAGAGATTATAGAGATTATCTCCCCTGTACAGAGATTATAGAGATTATCTCCCCTGTACAGAGATTATATAGATTATCTCCCCTGTACAGAGATTATATAGATTATCTCCCCTTTACAGAGATTATAGAGGTTATCTCCCCTGTACAGAGATTATAAAGATTATCTCCCCTGTACAGAGATTATATAGATTATCTCCCCTGTACAGTGATTATATAGATTATCTCCCCTGTACAGAGATTATAAAGATTATCTCCCCTGTACAGAGATTATAGAGATTATCTCCCCTGTACAGAGATTATATAGATTATCTCCCCTGTACAGAGATTATAGAGATTATCTCCCCTGTACAGAGATTATAGAGATTATCTCCCCTGTACAGTGATTATATAGATTATCTCCCCTGTACAGAGATTATATAGATTATCTCCCCTGTACAGCGATTATATAGATTATCTCCCCTGTACAGAGATTATAGAGATTATCTCCCCTGTACAGAGATTATATAGATTATCTCCCCTGTACAGAGATTATAGAGATTATCTCCCCTGTACAGAGATTATATAGATTATCTCCCCTGTACAGAGATTATATAGATTATCTCCCCTGTACAGAGATTATGAAGATTATCTCCCCTGTACAGAGATTATATAGATTATCTCCCCTGTACAGAGATTATAGAGATTATCTCCCCTGTACAGAGATTATAAAGATTATCTCCCCTGTACAGAGATTATATAGATTATCTCCCCTGTACAGAGATTATATAGATTATCTCCCCTGTACAGAGATTATGAAGATTATCTCTCCTGTACAGAGATTATATAGATTATCTCCCCTGTACAGAGATTATAGAGATTATCTCCCCTGTACAGAGATTATAAAGATAATCTCCCCTGTACAGAGATTATATAGATTATCTCCCCTGTACAGAGATTATCTTCCCTATACAGAGATTATCTCCCCTGTACAGAGATTATAGAGATTATCTCCCCTGTACAGAGATTATAGAGATTATCTCCCCTGTACAGAGATTATATAGATTATCATCCCTTTACAGAGATTATAGAGATTATCTCCCCTGTACAGAGATTATAAAGATTATCTCCCCTGTACAGAGATTATATAGATTATCCCCCCTGTACAGAGATTATAGGGATTATCTCCCCTGTACAGAGATTATATAGATTATCTCCCCTGTACAGAGATTATAGGGATTATCATCCCTGTACACTGATTACTTCCCTGTACAGTGATTATCTCCCTTGGTATCCCCTCACCCCACCCTAGAAATGGATTTAGCAGTTTTAAGTACTGTAAATATTTTTCTCGCGATAAACACTTTTTTTAAATGATCATAAAAGCCTACCTGCCTAATGTTCATACCCTAAGGTGTTGTATGGCTTACAGTGTTATGATTGTGTTGATGATAAAATAATGGGCAAGTCTGTAGTAACGCCTTTATTTTCAGGTACAGAGAATGCTGTTCGGGAATTGGAAAATTTTCACCAAGACTTTTTATTGAAAAGTGTTCCGCCAGAGGATCCATCAGAAGCAGCCCTGGCCGTGATAAAGGGCGGGGCTACAGGTGTGAGGGAGCTACATTTCCCGTACTTTTCAATGAAGATAGTAACGTTACTCAGGGACATTGTACCACAAACGGTCGAGATGTTTTTCAGACAGGTTTACCAGTTAAACTCCTAGCGTCTTGTTTCTTTGTTGATTTCCTGGTACAGTGCAATCCATGTTAACAACTGTTATATGATTCTCTACACAGCACCATGATAAAATCTCTACACAGTACCATGATAAAATCTCTACACAGCACCATAATAAAATCTCTACACAGTACCATGATAAAATCTCTACACAGTACCATGATAAAATCTCTACACAGTACCATGATAAAATCTCTACACAGTACCATGATAAAATCTCTACACAGCACCATGATAAATCTCTACACAGCACCATGATAAAATCTCTACACAGTACCATGATAAAATCTCTACACAGTACCATGATAAAATCTCTACACAATACCATGATAAAATCTCTACACAGTACCATGATAAAATCTCTACACAGTACCATGATAAAATCTCTACACAGTACCATGATAAAATCTCTACACAGTACCATGATAAAATCTCTACACAGTACCATGATAAAATCTCTACACAGTACCATGATAAAATCTCTACACAGTACCATAATAAAATCTCTACACAGTACCATGATAAAATCTCTACACAGTACCATGATAAAATCTCTACACAGTACCATGATAAAATCTCTACACAGTACCATGATAAAATCTCTACACAGCACCATGATAAAATCTCTACACAGTACCATAATAAAATCTCTACACAGTACCATGATAAAATCTCTACACAGTACCATGATAAAATCTCTACACAGTACCATAATAAAATCTCTACACAGCACCATGATAAAATCTCTACACAGCACCATAATAAATCTCCACACAGTAAAATCTCTACACAGTACCATAATAAAATCTCTACACAGCACCATGATAAAATCTCTACACAGCACCATGATAAAATCTCTACACAGTACCATGATAAAATCTCTACACAGTACCATGATAAAATCTCTACACAGTACCATAATAAAATCTCTACACAGCACCATGATAAAATCTCTACACAGTACCATAATAAAATCTCTACACAGTACCATGATAAAATCTCTACACAGTACCATGATAAAATCTCTACACAGCACCATAATAAAATCTCTACACAGTACCATGATAAAATCTCTACACAGTACCATGATAAAATCTCTACACAGTACCATGATAAAATCTCTACACAGTACCATGATAAAATCTCTACACAGCACCATGATAAATCTCTACACAGCACCATGATAAAATCTCTACACAGTACCATGATAAAATCTCTACACAGTACCATGATAAAATCTCTACACAATACCATGATAAAATCTCTACACAGTACCATGATAAAATCTCTACACAGTACCATGATAAAATCTCTACACAGTACCATGATAAAATCTCTACACAGTACCATGATAAAATCTCTACACAGTACCATGATAAAATCTCTACACAGTACCATGATAAAATCTCTACACAGTACCATAATAAAATCTCTACACAGTACCATGATAAAATCTCTACACAGTACCATGATAAAATCTCTACACAGTACCATGATAAAATCTCTACACAGTACCATGATAAAATCTCTACACAGCACCATGATAAAATCTCTACACAGTACCATAATAAAATCTCTACACAGTACCATAATAAAATCTCTACACAATACCATAATAAATCTCTACACAGTAAAATCTCTACACAGTACCATAATAAAATCTCTACACAGTACCATAATAAATCTCCACACAGTAAAATCTCTACACAGTACCATAATAAAATCTCTACACAATACCATAATAAATCTCTACACAGTAAAATCTCTACACAGTACCATAATAAAATCTCTACACAGTACCATAATAAATCTCCACACAGTAAAATCTCTACACAGTACCATAATAAAATCTCTACACAGCACCATGATAAAATCTCTACACAGCACCATGATAAAATCTCTACACAGTACCATGATAAAATCTCTACACAGTACCATGATAAAATCTCTACACAGTACCATAATAAAATCTCTACACAGCACCATGATAAAATCTCTACACAGTACCATAATAAAATCTCTACACAGTACCATGATAAAATCTCTACACAGTACCATGATAAAATCTCTACACAGTACCATAATAAAATCTCTACACAGCACCATGATAAAATCTCTACACAGTACCATAATAAAATCTCTACACAGTACCATGATAAAATCTCTACACAGTACCATAATAAAATCTCTACACAGTACCATGATAAAATCTCTACACAGTACCATGATAAAATCTCTACACAGTACCATGATAAAATCTCTACACAGTACCATGATAAAATCTCTACACAGTACCATGATAAAATCTCTACACAGCACCATGATAAAATCTCTACACAGTACCATAATAAAATCTCTACACAGTACCATAATAAAATCTCTACACAATACCATAATAAATCTCTACACAGTAAAATCTCTACACAGTACCATAATAAAATCTCTACACAGTACCATAATAAATCTCCACACAGTAAAATCTCTACACAGTACCATAATAAAATCTCTACACAATACCATAATAAATCTCTACACAGTAAAATCTCTACACAGTACCATAATAAAATCTCTACACAGTACCATAATAAATCTCCACACAGTAAAATCTCTACACAGTACCATAATAAAATCTCTACACAGCACCATGATAAAATCTCTACACAGCACCATGATAAAATCTCTACACAGTACCATGATAAAATCTCTACACAGTACCATGATAAAATCTCTACACAGTACCATAATAAAATCTCTACACAGCACCATGATAAAATCTCTACACAGTACCATAATAAAATCTCTACACAGTACCATGATAAAATCTCTACACAGTACCATGATAAAATCTCTACACAGTACCATAATAAAATCTCTACACAGCACCATGATAAAATCTCTACACAGTACCATAATAAAATCTCTACACAGTACCATGATAAAATCTCTACACAGTACCATAATAAAATCTCTACACAGTACCATGATAAAATCTCTACACAGTACCATGATAAAATCTCTACACAGTACCATGATAAAATCTCTACACAGTACCATGATAAAATCTCTACACAGCACCATAATAAAATCTCTACACAGTACCATAATAAAATCTCTACACAGTACCATGATAAAATCTCTACACAGTACCATGATAAAATCTCTACACAGTACCATGATAAAATCTCTACACAGTACCATGATAAAATCTCTACACAGTACCATGATAAAATCTCTACACAGTAAAATCTCTACACAGTACCATGATAAAATCTCTACACAGTACCATGATAAAATCTCTACACAGTACCATGATAAAATCTCTACACAGTACCATGATAAAATCTCTACACAGCACCATAATAAAATCTCTACACAGCACCATAATAAAATCTCTACACAGCACCATAATAAAATCTCTACACAGTACCATGATAAAATCTCTACACAGTACCATGATAAAATCTCTACACAGTACCATGATAAAATCTCTACACAGTACCATGATAAAATCTCTACACAGTACCATGATAAAATCTCTACACAGTACCATAATAAAATCTCTACACAGTACCATGATAAAATCTCTACACAGTAAAATCTCTACACAGTACCGTGATTAAATCTCTACACAGTACCATGATAAAATCTCTACACAGTACCATGATAAAATCTCTACACAGTAAAATCTCTACACAGCACCATGATAAAATCTCTACACAGTACCATAATAAAATCTCTACACAGTACCATGATAAAATCTCTACACAGTACCATGATAAAATCTCTACACAGTACCATGATAAAATCTCTACACAGTACCATGATAAAATCTCTACACAGTACCATGATAAAATATCTACACAGTAAAATCTCTACACAGTACCATGATAAAATCTCTACACAGTACCACGATAAAATCTCTACACAGCACCATAATAAATCTCTACACAGTACCATGATAAAATATCTACACAGTACCATGATAAAATCTCTACACAGTAAAATCTCTACACAGCACCATGATAAAATCTCTACACAGTACCATAATAAATCTCTACACAGCACCATGATAAAATCTCTACACAGTACCATGATAAAATCTCTACACAGTACCATAATAAATCTCTACACAGCACCATGATAAAATCTCTACACAGTACCATGATAAAATCTCTACACAGTACCATGATAAAATCTCTACACAGCACCATAATAAAATCTCTACACAGTACCATAATAAAATCTCTACACAGTACCATGATAAAATCTCTACACAGTACCATAATAAAATCTCTACACAGTACCATGATAAAATCTCTACACAGTACCATGATAAAATCTCTACACAGTAAAATCTCTACACAGCACCATGATAAAATCTCTACACAGTACCATAATAAATCTCTACACAGTACCATGATAAAATCTCTACACAGTACCATAATAAATCTCTACACAGCACCATGATAAAATCTCTACACAGTACCATGATAAAATCTCTACACAGTAAAATCTCTACACAGTACCATAATAAAATCTCTACACAGTACCATGATGAAATCTCTACACAGTACCATGATAAAATCTCTACACAGTACCATAATAAAATCTCTACACAGTACCATAATAAAATCTCTACACAGTACCATGATAAAATCTCTACACAGCACCATGATAAAATCTCTACACAGCACCATGATAAAATCTCTACACAGTACCATAATAAAATCTCTACACAGTACCATAATAAAATCTCTACACAGTACCATGATAAAATCTCTACACAGCACCATGATAAAATCTCTACACAGTACCATGATAAAATCTCTACACAGTACCATGATAAAATCTCTACACAATACCGTGATAAAATCTCTACACAGTACCATGATAAAATCTCTACACAGTACCATGATAAAATCTCTACACAATACCGTGATAAAATCTCTACACAGTAAAATCTCTACACAGTACCGTGATAAATCTCTACACATTACCATGATAAAATCTCTACACAGTACCATGATAAAATCTCTACACAGTACCATGATAAAATCTCTACACCGTACCATAATAAATCTCTACACAGTAAAATCTCTACACAGTCCCATAATAAATCTCTACACAGTACCATGATAAAATCTCTACACAGTACCGTGATAAATCTCTACACAGTACCATGATAAAATCTCTACACCATACCATAATAAATCTCTACACAGTACCGTGATAAATCTCTACACAGTACCATAATAAATCTCTACACAGCACCATAAAATCTCTACACAGTACCATGATAAAATCTCTACACAGTACCATGATAAAATCTCTACACAGTACTATGATAAAATCTCTTCACAGTAAAATCTCTACACAGTACCATGATAAAATCTCTACACAGTAAAATCTCTACACAGTACCGTGATAAATCTCTACATAGTACCATAATAAATCTCTACACAGCACCATAAAATCTCTACACAGTACCATGATAAATCTCTACACAGTACCCTGATAAAATATCTACATGGTTACATCAGGGTCGTTATACCCTAGTTACACCAGGGTCGTTACACCCTGGTTACATTAGGATCGTTACACCCTGGTTACATCAGGGTCGTTACACTCTAGTTACATCAGGGTCGTTATACCCTGGTTACTCTGGTTACATCAGGGTCGTTATACCCTAGTTACATCAGGGTCGTTACACCTGGTTACATCAGGGTCGTTACACCCTGGTTACATCAGGGTCGTTATACCCTGGTTACTCTGGTTACATCAGGGTCGTTACACCCTGGTTACTCTGGTTACATCAGGGTCGTTACACCCTGGTTACATCAGGGTTGTTACACCCTGGTTACATCAGGGTCGTTACACCCTGGTTACATCAGGGTCGTTACACCCTAGTAACATCAGGGTCGTTACACCCTGGTTACATCAGGGTCGTTACACCCTGGTTACATCAGGGTTGTTACACCCTGGTTACATCAGGGTCGTTACACACTGGTTACATCAGGGTCGTTATACCCTGGTTACATCAGGGTCGTTACACCCTGGTTACATCAGGGTCGTTACACCCTGGTTACATCAGGGTCGTTACACCCTGGTTACATCAGGGTCGTTATACCCTGGTTACATCAGGGTCGTTACACCCTGGTTACATCAGGGTCGTTATACCCTGGTTACATCAGGGTCGTTATACCCTGCGTTACAACATAAGGGTTGTCATACTCGCGACTACGCACAGTTATATCTAAAATGATTTTTTTTTCTATCTTATACAAAGATATTTCTACAGATTGATAAATTTCATATAGATTTGATTTAATATAAACTGCATCTTTACGTATTGAGTAGTATGAATCCTGATAAAATACATCTATTTATCCAGATCCTGCTTATATAAACAGTAAATATATTTTATCTTTATCAATAATTGGGATTCAAGTGTGCTGGTGGTTAACTTTAATCCCAGAGGATTGCCATAACCTGCCCACCATGTTTTAACTGAAATATGGCATGGTTCAAAATATACACTATGTACTTTTGCATATTTTTGAAATCCAATCTTGGAAATCATATAGTCTACTGAATTATGGAGCTTTTAAACCTTGATCCCCATCTCCTTGAGTTTCTGTCTATTATTTGACCCCTAGCATCACTGGCGAGTCCTAGAAGGACAAAACAGCTGTACGATGTCTCTAGCATCACAGACGAGTCCTAGAAGGACAAAACAGCTGTATAATGTTCCTACCATCACTGACGAGTCCTAGCAGGACAAAACATCTGTATAATGTCCCTAGCATCAAGACGAGTCCTCGAAGGACAAAACAGCTGTATGATGTTCCTGCCATCACTGGCGAGTCCTAGAAGGACAGAACAGCTGTACAATGTCCCCATCTCTAAATTTGAATTGAGAGGTGCTAACATTTTGTGTGTCCTTTCTTACATGTATACATTTTGAAGAATTTTAAAACATGATTAGTGTTGTCCAAATGTACCTGAAATGTATATGGAGTTACAGAACACTTTAGATAGTATATAAATCTTTTATCCTCTGGGAATTTTCTAAAGGGAGTGAATTTGTAAGATCAATAAACTGCTGAAATTCCCTTCTATACAGTTACTATTATGAAATATAAAATACAACTTGTGTTGCTTACTGTTTTGTTTCGGTGTCTTTACCTCGCAGTGTTCTTTCTTTACCTCATTTATCCTAAAACTTTAACTTTTCATACAGCATTACATTGTTACTTTTATAGAGAATGTTTTCCACTAGATGCGTGTAATTTTGTTTTAAATAATGGAACAGAAAATATTTAATTATGCCAATTCAGAAGCTAATCAAGTTATTTTTCTAAGTGATGTCACTTAACGATTAGACATGTATGGAACTCAGAAAGTCCCAATATAAAGTCCCACATGGTGGGATACAATCCTATACATGAACTTCATGTCTCTAACTAAGGGAGACAACTCAGTCTCCAAGGGAGGGAACTCTGTAATGGTATTTAACCAGGGGAGTTAACTCTGTAATGAAATATAACTAGGGGAGGCAATTATTTAAAGGAGTTTGTAACCAAGGGACATAACACTGTAAAGGTCAAGGGACATAACTCTGTAAAGGTATGTTACTAGGGGAGATAATTCTGAGGTGGTGTATAACTAGGGGAGGCAACTATGTAATGATTCTTATAAAGATTTGGTAAATGTCTTTATAACTAAAGAATAAATTTTGTAATCGCTCAACTAAATTTCATAAATCATTATACTGCTGAATACATCTAGAGGTTTTAACATGAATTCCTTTAGACTTACATATAGTGAAAATCCCGATTAAAAAATAACACTGTTTCAGTTACTTGGTCCTGTGTCGATGACCTGGGCTGAATGACTAACTATAATTTGTTTCATGTTAGACTAGTAGTATCAGACATCTGCAGTCCTTTATCAGATTCTCCTTTGTTTTATTTGGTGGCAGGTTGTTAGATCTCTGGTCATTACTGTAGCAAGTAGCATTATAGCAGATCAGAAGGGTAGTGTGGGTGGGGCAAGCACCTGTTGTCAAGGAGACTTATATGTAAGATAACAATCATTGTTCAAAACTGTCATTACCTCAAGGAGTTGTTCACACTTAACATTAAAATGTCCTATTTTAGAAATAGCTGGAAAACCTGTTGTTTTGTTGTTGTACATGTTATATTGTGAATTTAGATATTGTTGTAAATATGTTAGATTTAACCTTGTTACAGATCAGGGTATATACAAATGGGTCTAAAATGCAAGTACCGTAATATGATTCTTTTTAATTTTGTCACATTTGTAATGAATTGTTGGCTAAATTTAAGCCTACCTAAGGGGCAATTTAGACTATTCCATTTACAAAGCTGATCACTCTCCAGTATTTATAAACAGGGAATTTACTTTTTATACCTTATATAAGCAATACTCATTTAATTTAGTCCATCATGTTCATGCATGTTTTAAAATGTTTTAATGTGAATGCAAATAAAAATAATTTATTCATTTGTATTGTCATTATAGATTAATATTAAAAATGTTGAAGATCAGAACTGAGCTTGTTTTCTGTTTTCTGAGCTTGTTTTCTGTACATCCTTCCTGTCAGGGAATGCTCGAGGTTACATATAGCTTTCCCTGGTTGACTAGATAAGATTTTTGTTGAAACAGACCGAAATAAAAGTGTATGACTGACCATGAATTACAAGGTTTCAAATCCACCACCATCAGATGGTGGGCCATTCAAATCGCCCCGTGACCATGGTCCATCATCTGTCCTTGAACAATTTGTCTGATTGCTATTTCTTGATTACTGGATGGATCTTTCTCAAATTTCATTTGTGATTAATCCTCATTTAAGAACCCTGTGCCATGGCCTAAGCTAATCTGTCTTTCGGTACAGGTGAACTAAAAACAGCAACACAGTTTCATGTATACAGTTTTATTTCAATGTATATCTCTAGTTGACGTAATCTATATAAATATACAAATAAATAATTTACAGATAAATAAAACAAATTGTTATGTTTGTGGCTGTGTGCCTCAATAATGTGTTTATATGTGTTACTCAGTAACCAAATACTGGAACAATAAAATGTCCTAACATTATCAGATACTTTTCGAGTCATGAATGAAATACAGTGTATACAGAGTCAGACCACGGCAATCTTGAGTTGGTGCTATTGTTTATACATCTAGTTAATTAACTTCCCCTACTCCTATAGACAGTAAGTTCATTGAGATTCTCCTCTACCAACTGAGCTCAGTAATACGGTTCCCATGCTTGACTCCTTGCGAGTCTGTAACAGAAAATCACTTATGTAACTCACCAGTGATTAGCCAATCAGCCTACTCTAGAGAAACTCTCGAGCAATTAGCCAATCAGCCTCCTGTAGAGAAACTCTCGAGTGATAAGCCAATCAGCCTACTCTAGAGAAACTCACGAGCGATTAGCCGATCAGCTTACTCTAGCCAAATAAGCTTGACAATTATAAGTGATTTGGGGGGTAGGACCCTGGGGATAAATATTTCATTCTGGGTCAATGGAGCATGTCAATCCCCCTGTGACTATGTAAAGCCCCCGTGACTCTATGTAAAGGCCCTGTGACTCTAGCGTAACTAATGCACCTTTACTTCCCTATTTGACATAGGTAAATTATCCCACAATATGAGGCAACCTGAGATTGCCTTCTCTTGTAAATGGTAGCATCACCATCTACCACTTTAGACGTGCTTAGCACGGTAAAAATGCTATATAGATATATAGACCTACACAGTAGTACCACTGTACCAGTGTTCCTGGCACTACTGGTTTTCTAGCCATCAACAGTCGAAAATTACCAGGGAGGCATTTCTGGCTAGTGTAGTTACCTCCCCTTCGAAAAGTGTTCCCAGACATTCTCTCCATCAATGGATTGCTCTCCAGGTTTATGGAGTACTCAGCCCTCCAGTAGCTGGGCTGACTGGAGTGTTCAAGTGTCCTATAAATGTCCCTCATCACACCAACCTGTCTGTTATGAGCCTTAATACAAATTAATCTAAGGGAGATAACTGAGATGTATTAAAAAAAAACACCAACTCAACAAAACCAAGGTATGACTAGCATGTAGATAAACTGTTAACATAATGTTTGTTTTCTATACACATAACTCACAAAGACTACTGTTATAACTGGTAAAAACTGGTTATAACTGGATAAAACAGCCTGAGGGAAAACATTGTAGTACTGACCTATATAACGCCAAAGTCTGGCAGCATAAGAAGGACTTGTTCAAAATGGCAGGAATATGAGAGATCTGGAATGTTTTGTGTAATCAAATATTCCCAACAATTTATTGATCAACATAATTTGTTTGTCAAGTAATTACAGAGAAGGAAGCAACAGACACATGCAAAATGGGAAATAACAACTGTACAATCACAGGGCTAAATGGACGGAAACGTATGGTAATATACCCGAGATTATACAAGGCTTGTTATTACAGGCAGCAGGCTTATATAATGTTGTCTCTTTTCTGTTTGTATCAGGGTCTGTATGTACAGGATTGATGAATTTTATGGAGAGTGTGAAAACTGGCACAGACAACAAGCCTAGCTGACTTGTTGAAGGTTAAGACTTAACTCCAGTCTTCAGTAAAAATATTTTTTACCACAAATCTAAGGTTTTACATTCGTATTACATGATACTTTTAGGGATTTCTCAGCAGTGTGCGTAAAATCATTCTCTTGTATTCCTGTTCTGTCAAAATAACAAAAGTAAGTTTCTCTGTTGACTCAACAGTGTCGTAATAGCAAAGAAATAATGAAATATTCTATCATTGCGAGTTATGATACAGACAACATACCAGGTATGTGTCTTTCCCTAATCCTGTAACTGCTGTAATTCCTGTAAAACTTCACACTAATGTACCGTGTTCACTCCCGCCATACTAACACTAAACAAGAATTCTACAGTAACATTCAGGGGAGACAACTTGAGTAATGACACACCATTGGGATAGGAGTTACCTCCCTTGAAGTATTAATTTCTGCACCAGTGTTATACACACAATGTATATATAAATGCTGCACCATTTGACATGATATTAACACGGTATAAAAAGGTACCTACAATTTTTACTACACACCTCATTTAATTTGTAAGGCAAGACTGCAAACCCGTGTTACAGTGTTGTAGTAAAACATCATACAAATTGATCATTTTTGAAAAAAAAAAGAAAAAGAAAATTGCAAGAAATTAGATAACTTACAAATGACCCAGTTTGCATGTAATCGTAAAAAACAAATCTAAATGAATATTTCTGAGGTAAGAGTGAAAAATTTTATCATCTAAGTGGACTGAATAGATCGAATATTAATAGTAGAATACATGTACTGTTATACCAAAATACCGGTTTAGGGTTGATGTATCCATCCTTAACCTGCAGTAGCTGCCTCCTATCTGATTCTTAAGTAATTCAACAATTTAATTTTAATCTAAATATTAACTCGTGTGAATATCTAGATGAGAATTCTATTCTGTATGATCCAATTTTTGTGATGTTATAACGAAAGTCAACAAAATCAACACTGAAGTGTTGACTGACTGGAAACACAGATGTTACTAGACAACCTAAAGCGTAGGGAAGACACAGGGCTTTAAAGTAAGTAGATAGAAGTAATTACCTATATCCTATAACCATGGCCAACTAAACACACGAAGACTATTTCTCAAAACTTCATTTTCCTCTTCTCGAGGACAAAGCCACCAGAAAAGTTCTAAAATGGAAAAGGGTGAACACACCAGTGAGAAATGATCAAGTGTTTTAATTCTACAAGCATTTATAAGTATGAAAAGGAAAATGGAAAGTTAAATTCTGACTATGTATCAGAGATGAAAATATAAGTCCTGGTCTTCAGAAACTACTATGTATATATCACAGATAATTTTTTCTATTTACACCGTCTCGCTCAATTCTATCGCAACAGATTTTTGTCATACACACGACCTTCCCTCTATCGTGGACTTTTGTATATCTAATGTTTTTCCATGTTTAGATGGAGGGTTGTAGCAGACATTCATTAAAACTTAAGATTCGAACTTATTTGTATGACTACTCAGCTATTTCTTCCGACAACTAAAAAATCTGACACCTTACAATGCAGGGCTTTCTTCTTTGGTTTGGGAGAGGCCATTTAATTGTCTCATTTTCAGAGGAAACTAGATTGGCTTGGATCCTGAAGCAAACAGTAAAAAGTTTTTGAAAATTGACTTAAAAATAACGTAATTTCTATTGGTAACAGGGCCCATTATCAGCCCCCAAAAAAGCTCTCAGAAATAGCCCTGCAATGCTATTTTGTACTGATGTGTTTGTCAAAATGTTAATTCAATCTTAGCTAACGAATAACCTACTGAATATCAACTGGCTGATAACTAGAACATGTAATGCTGAATCAAATCAGGAAGACGTTGATGTACAAAACAGATCTTAAGTTCTGTACATAAAAACTTAAAATTGTTTTTCTTCCCACTGAAGTCCTGACAAAGTCTAGTTTTTCAGATTCAAGCCTTGGTACTTCTCCACTAGGTTTTTCACAGGCTGTTGGTACCGGTAACTATAGTAACGCTTTTCAATATCCCAGGGTGCAGATTTAGTGACCTCTCGACTTCGTGGACCTGAACTTTGTGACCTCTTTTCTGCGACCTTTTGACCTCTCCTTGGTGTGCCTACCGGAGACTCGCCAGCATCGCGGTTGCTGTTGTTGAGGCGTTCCGGAGAGGGATTAAACTTGCGAGGTGATGTCCGGTCCAGACCTAACGTGTTCAGACCAACATCAATACTGTAAGACTTACGATCCAATGCGTCCAGCTCCGGATCGTTATAAACTCGCAGGTCGTCATGTGACACACTAGTGCTGTCTTTGGTGGGGGACGGGGAGCGGAACTTAGCGAGGCCATCTCTGAGGGATGTGTATTTATAGTTACTGAAACGGTAGTCTGTCCGCGGCTGGTCTGTACCTAGTTCTGGCTCAGAGACTGTCTTATACAGGGAATAGAGCACCGTGAAGAGATGCATTCTGGGGACGCGGATCAACAGCCACAAAAGAGGAGTTGGATGACGATGACAGTCTGGGTTCGTTGGATGGAGATAAAAATCTGCTCGGCAATTTTTTATGGTGGTCACTATGGTCATTGTGTCGACGACGTGTCGTGATGAATGTCTCTGGATCGGAGTTATCGCTGGAGGATATGGGCGAGACAGTACGGAAGCTAACAAGCTTGTCTTTACTGTTTAAACGTGACCCTGGTAAACTTTTAGTGCGATTGTGACGTTCCTCCACCGACCGACTAAACTTCACTTCCTTGGCCTGGCGAGGCACCCTGGTTTTAGGAGGAAGCATAGAACCGTTGCTGTGGTGGTCTGTGGTGCGACCACTCTGAGGACGTTGTGAAGACCGGCCGTTATGAGGACGTTCTGATGGGTGTTCACTTCGTTCAGTTGGTGTTCGGTTGTTGCGACTGTCCCCACGCTGGCTGCCATACAATTCCTCAGAATTCGTGCTTGATGGACTGTAGCCATTGTAACGATCCACCTGCACATTCCTCGGATTCCTTTTTTGTTCCGGTCCCCCATACACACCATTACTGACCCCTGACCCCTTTGACTCAATGATGCGTGAACCCTCAACCTCTCTTGTTGGGGTAGGTGTGGATGACCTTGATGAACCTGGACTCACTGACCTTGACAGTGGTTTATCAAAGGAGATAACATCCAAAGCCTGTTCAATATCAGCTAGCTTGGCTTCAATATTGGCACTGAAAAGTACAAAATGACAAAAAATATTTATAATCCTGATCTAAAACAAAATCTTTTTACATTAGAGTATTAAAAAAACCCAAAACTCCAATATAGAACATATCCATCAAGCCATCAAGATTAAACCCTCTACATATTAAAGTATTGATTCATCTCTGTAATATCCAATTCTCTGTTGAACCGTTTTATCAGAAATGGGGGATACAGCTTAAGTTTGTTCTAATATCCAGGGTAAAGACCTGTTTATTTGTGACTGGTTGATTAGAAACTTTCTATCGTTTGTACACCTACCCCATGATTTCATTTTGAAGAATTTTGCGAACATTTTCCATGTAAATGCGCTTAAGTTCGGTAAGTGTGGTGTTGCGTTCCTGAGCCATCTCACACCTGACTGTTTCAGCTGCTCGCATGTTGGTCTCCGTGATGTGTCGCATTACGTCATCTACAACAAAATAATGATTGAACTCAATCCTCAAAGTCATAGCTTTATAAACACCCACTATTTTGTTGAATCAGTTGGTGAAAGCTTTATATTCATATTAATTAGAGGGCATTTTTATTTTGAAACAAGCATGCTGGGTATTGCTAAAGCATTAAATGTCCTCTACCGACCCCGCTAAAAATAGTAACAGTGACCTTGATCTTGACCTAAAAACACTGAAACTAAAACTTGTCCAAGATATTATGGTCCTTCATCATTGTGTGAAGTTTGATCAAAATCCTTCAAGGAATGAAGCCGCTAGAGCGCTGACAAACTTTGGCGTGACATACGTACAAGACTGACGGAAAAGAAACCAACAGTCCCCTAGGTTTCACCTATAGGGCACTAATAAAACTGAAATGAAGTCCTAAATGCTAAAGTTTACCGGAATCTCTTTTATGTATAGGAAAAACATATTATAAAAGAAAGAAGCTGTAAAAATGTGTTATTTGTGCGGAGATACATATGTATGTACCTTTTATCTTATTGACGGTATCCAGATATGTACCTTTTATCTTATTGATGGTATCCAGTTATGTACCTTTTATCTTATTGACGGTATCCAGATATGTACCTTTTATCTTATTGACGGTATCCAGATATGTACCTTTTATCTTATTGACGGTATCCAGATACTGCTCCCGCAATTCCATCACTCCCTGCTCGTCATCCTCCGAGTCAGTCTGTAGATACAATAAAATATACCATTTAAATGAAATAATTAATTTTACATAAATTCCACATCTGTATTACAGGAAAATTTTCCATGTGACACTTCCCAACTTCATAAGAAAACAACCTGATAACTGTAAAAAAAAATCAGAAGCGTATCTAGGTCATTTCCTGTATGTTTGGGCATTCCCCCTAAACTATTCAGTTTTTGTACCGGAGGAATTTCCTCTTAACCTTATACTTATGTTCAAGGAATTTCCTCCATACATCATAATTCTGTTGGGACAGTTATTAAAATATCTGAGGGTACTTATGAGTATGATGGGAATTCATAATGCCAGACTTCTGATGGAGACTGTACCACAAGTTCTCATACTTCTGTTGAAGGAGATTTACCTGTACTTCTATGGAGTTGAGGTCCTTCTGAGCTCGTTGGTCCTTCACCCTGTCTCGCATGCCCTCCATGTCTGACCTGAACTGTTTCTTCATCGTGTCCAGAGCTACCAGATGTGCCTTCTGCATCTCAACCATTTTGTTTTTCATCGTCTCCATAGCCATGTTATTCTCTGTCTCTAAGGACTTCTTCAGCTTTTCAATCTGAGACCTAAACAAGATTTTAATGATAAAATCAGTCTCCAAGAATGGGATAATCTAGCCCAAAGAGGAAATTCCTGTAAATCAGTCACCATGTATTTCTATATCAGGAATTATATAATGTTAACAGATCACTCAATGAGTCTGTGTGTATGTGTTGTCGTACGAGTGTACATGGGTGTGTAAGGTTGAGGGGATGTACGAGTGTAACACGTGTGTAAGGTTGAGGGGATGTACGAGTGTAACACGTGTGTGTAAGGTTGAGGGGATGTACATGTGTAACGTGTGTAAGGTTGAGGGGATGTACGAGTGTAACACGTGTGTAAGGTTGAGGGGATGTACGAGTGTAACACGTGTGTAAGGTTGAGGGGATGTACGAGTGTAACACGTGTGTAAGGTTGAGGGGATGTACGAGTGTAACACGTGTGTGTAAGGTTGAGGGGATGTACCAGTGTAACACGTGTGTAAGGTTGAGGGGATGTACGAGTGTAACACGTGTGTAAGGTTGAGGGGATGTACATGTGTAACACGTGTGTGTAAGGTTGAGGGGATGTACGAGTGTAACACGTGTGTAAGGTTGAGGGGATGTACGAGTGTAACACGTGTGTAAGGTTGAGGGGATGTACGAGTGTAACACGTGTGTGTAAGGTTGAGGGGATGTACATGTGTAACGTGTGTAAGGTTGAAGGGATGTACGAGTGTAACACGTGTGTAAGGTTGAAGGGATGTACGAGTGTAACGCGTGTGTAAGGTTGAGGGGATGTACGAGTGTAACACGTGTGTAAGGTTGAAGGGATGTACGAGTGTAACGCGTGTGTAAGGTTGAGGGGATGTTGAGGGGATGTACGAGTGTAACACGTGTGTAAGGTTGAGGGGATGTATGAGTGTAACATGTGTGTAAGGTTGAGGGGATGTACGAGTGTAACACGTGTGTAAGGTTGAGGGCATGTACCAGTGTAACACGTGTGTAAAGTGGAGGGGATGTACGAGTGTAACACGTGTGTAAGGTTGAGGGGATGTACGAGTGTAACGTGTGTGTAAGGTTGAGGGGATGTACGAGTGTAACACGTGTGTAAGGTTGAGGGGATATACGAGGGTAACACGTGTGTAAGGTGGAGGGGATGTACGAGTGTAACACGTGTAAGGTTGAGGGGATGTACGAGTGTAAACGTGTGTGTAAGGTTGAGGGGATGTACGAGTGTAACACGTGTGTAAGGTTGATGGAGATGTATGAGTGTAACACGTGTGTAAGGTTGAGAGGATGTACGAGTGTAACACGTGTGTAAGGTTGAGGGGATGTACGAGTGTAACGTGTGTAAGGTTGAGGGGATATACGTGTGTAACATGTATGTAAGGTTGAGGGGATGTACGAGTGTAACACGTGTGTAAGGTTGAGGGGATGTACGAGTGTAACACCTGTGTAAGGTTGAGGGGATGTACGAGTGTAACACGTGTGTAAGGTTGAGGGGATGTACGAGTGTACATGGGTGTGTAAGGTTGAGGGGATGTACGAGTGTAACACGTGTGTAAGGTTGAGGGGATGTACGAGTGTAACATGTGTGTAAGGTTGAGGGGATGTACCAGTGTAACACGTGTGTAAGGTTGAGAGGATGTACGAGTGTAACACGTGTGTAAGGTTGAGGGGATGTACGAGTGTAACACGTGTGTAAGGTTGAGGGGATGTACGAGTGTAACATGTGTAAGGTTGAGGGGATGTACGAGTGTAACACGTGTGTAAGGTTGAGGGGTTGTACGAATGTAACACGTGTGTAAGGTTGAGGGGATATACGTGTGTAACATGTATGTAAGGTTGAGGGGATGTACGAGTGTAAAATGTGTGTAAGGTTGAGGGGATGTTGAGGGGATGTACGAGTGTAACACGTGTGTAAGGTTGAGGGGATGTACGAGTGTAACACGTGTGTAAGGTTGAGGGGATGTACGAGTGTAACACGTTTTTAAGATTGAGGGGATGTACGAGTGTAACACCTGTGTAAGGTTGAGCGGATGTACGAGTGTAACACGTGTGTAAGGTTGAGGGGATGTACGAGTGTAACACGTGTGTGTAAGGTTGAGGGGATGTACATGTGTAACGTGTGTAAGGTTGAGGGGATGTACGAGTGTAACACGTGTGTAAGGTTGAGGGGATGTACGAGTGTAACACGTGTGTAAGGTTGAGGGGATGTACGAGTGTAACACGTGTGTGTAAGGTTGAGGGGATGTACCAGTGTAACACGTGTGTAAGGTTGAGGGGATGTACGAGTGTAACACGTGTGTAAGGTTGAGGGGATGTACATGTGTAACACGTGTGTGTAAGGTTGAGGGGATGTACGAGTGTAACACGTGTGTAAGGTTGAGGGGATGTACGAGTGTAACACGTGTGTAAGGTTGAGGGGATGTACGAGTGTAACACGTGTGTGTAAGGTTGAGGGGATGTACATGTGTAACGTGTGTAAGGTTGAAGGGATGTACGAGTGTAACACGTGTGTAAGGTTGAAGGGATGTACGAGTGTAACGCGTGTGTAAGGTTGAGGGGATGTACGAGTGTAACACGTGTGTAAGGTTGAAGGGATGTACGAGTGTAACGCGTGTGTAAGGTTGAGGGGATGTTGAGGGGATGTACGAGTGTAACACGTGTGTAAGGTTGAGGGGATGTATGAGTGTAACATGTGTGTAAGGTTGAGGGGATGTACGAGTGTAACACGTGTGTAAGGTTGAGGGCATGTACCAGTGTAACACGTGTGTAAAGTGGAGGGGATGTACGAGTGTAACACGTGTGTAAGGTTGAGGGGATGTACGAGTGTAACGTGTGTGTAAGGTTGAGGGGATGTACGAGTGTAACACGTGTGTAAGGTTGAGGGGATATACGAGGGTAACACGTGTGTAAGGTGGAGGGGATGTACGAGTGTAACACGTGTAAGGTTGAGGGGATGTACGAGTGTAAAGTGTGTGTAAGGTTGAGGGGATGTACGTGTAACACGTGTGTAAGGTTGTGGAGATGTATGAGTGTAACACGTGTGTAAGGTTGAGGGGATGTACGAGTGTAACACGTGTGTAAGGTTGAGGGGATGTACGAGTGTAACGTGTGTAAGGTTGAGGGGATAAACGTGTGTAACATGTATGTAAGGTTGAGGGGATGTACGAGTGTAACACGTGTGTAAGGTTGGGGGGATGTACGAGTGTAACACCTGTGTAAGGTTGAGGGGATGTACCAGTGTAACACGTGTGTAAGGTGGAGGGGATGTACGAGTGTAACGTGTGTGTAAGGTTGAGGGGATTTACGAGTGTAACACGTGTGTAAGGTTGAGGGGATGTACGAGTGTAACATGTGTGTAAGGTTGAGGGGATGTACCAGTGTAACACGTGTGTAAGGTTGTGGAGATGTATGAGTGTAACACGTGTGTAAGGTTGAGGGGATGTACGAGTGTAACACGTGTGTAAGGTTGAGGGGATGTACGAGTGTAACATGTGTAAGGTTGAGGGGATGTACGAGTGTAACACGTGTGTAAGGTTGAGGGGTTGTACGAATGTAACACGTGTGTAAGGTTGAGGGGATATACGTGTGTAACATGTATGTAAGGTTGAGGGGATGTACGAGTGTAAAATGTGTGTAAGGTTGAGGGGATGTTGAGGGGATGTTGAGGGGATGTACGAGTGTAACACGTGTGTAAGGTTGAGGGGATGTACGAGTGTAACACGTGTGTAAGGTTGAGGGGATGTACGAGTGTAACACGTGTTTAAGATTGAGGGGATGTACGAGTGTAACACCTGTGTAAGGTTGAGCGGATGTACGAGTGTAACACGTGTGTAAGGTTGAGGGGATGTACGAGTGTAACACCTGTGTAAGGTTGAGGGGATATACGTGTGTAACACGTGTGTTAGGTTGAGGGGATGTACCAGTGTAACACATGTGTAAGGTTGAGGGGATGTACGAGTGTAACACGTGTGTAAGGTTGAGGGGATGTACGAGTGTAACACCTGTGTAAGGTTGAGGGGATATACGTGTGTAACACGTGTGTAAGGTTGAGGGGATGTACGAGTGTAAAATGTGTGTAAGGTTGAGGGGATGTACGAGTGTAACACGTGTGTAAGGTTGAGGGGATGTACGAGTGTAACGTGTGTGTAAGGTTGAGGGGATGTACGAGTGTAAAATGTGTGTAAGGTTGAGGGGATGTACGAGTGTAACACGTGTGTAAGGTTGAGGGGATGTACGAGTGTAACGTGTGTGTAAGGTTGAGGGGATGTACGTGTGTAACATGTGTGTAAGGTTGAGGCGATGTACGAGTGTAACACGTGTGTAAGTTGAGGGGATATATGTACCTGTAGTGCTGTTTGGCGTCCACCAGGTGTTTTTCTGCCTGCCTCAGTCTGTTGGTAGTGTCCTCTTGTCGCTGTTTTTGACTGACCATGTCTCGGCGATATGCTGATTCCATGTCCCGGATATTCTCCACCAGACGACTTTTCTCACCTTCGACCTTTGTGACCTTGTCCTGGTGCCTTGTCATCTCCAACTGTAACCTTTCGACCTCTGACCTCAGCTTACCAACATTCTCCACCTCGGAGGTCAGTCGTCCTATCTCAGCCTCCAGACCAGCCAGGCCTTGGTTTTCCTTTTCTAACCTTTGGATTTCTGCCCTGAGTTTACTAACTTCCTCAACCTCGGTCTGAAGTCGATCCATCTCGGCCTTCAAGGCTGTGATATTAGTGTTCTCTGCCTGGAGTCGGGCCACTTCTACTTTAAGATGGCTGATTGTGTCCGTCTCTGCTTCCAGTCTAGCCACCTTTGCCCTCAGCTTGTTCATACCTGCATTTTCAGCCTCAAGTTGCTTCACGTTTGCCCTGAGATGGCTAATCTGTTCATTCTCAGTCTCCAGACGTTCTACTTCAGCGCGAAGCTTAGTGAACACTTCAGCCTCAATGTGAAGCTTTTCAATCTCAAACTTTAGCTTACTTAGGTCGGTGTTCTCACTTTTTACACTGTCAAGTTCAACAAGAATTTTTTCTCTCTCCTCCATGAGAGACTGTCTCTCCTCCAGGAGCGACTCATTTTTACTCACCAGTGTCTGACACACAACCTTGGCCGAGGCCAGTTCCTCCTTGTGAGCCTGAAATTCACTCAGTACTTGAGACTGTTCAGCCATCTTTGCATTCAGATCCTGTACTTCTTTCACATACCGCTTGGTTTCTTCAAACATTTGAGCCTTGACCTTTTGAACTTCGACCTTTACATTCTTATTTTCTTCATTACTGATTTCTTTTTCAGTTTTAAGCGCCTGTAATTCTACTAATTTCTTTTGATTTTCATTTTTTAAGGTTTCTAGTTCTAAGACAAGGTTTTGGTTTTCTTTACAGATTCTATTATTTTCGTCTTTAAGCTTTTTGATTTCTGTTTCTAACACAGCTGTTTTATCCACCACTTTCTCCCGTTGCTCTGGACGATTCGACTCCAGGTCAAACTTTTGTTTCAGACTGGCAGTCTCCGCTTCCAACCTCCGCTGGTATGCAGACTCAAGCTCTGCACGCAATTTGTCTACTTCCTGAGATAGATGAAAATCAGCTTTTTCCAACAATGCATCTCTCTCCTGCACTTCCTGTTGTAGCCGCCATTTTTCCTTTTCAAACATGTCACATTCTTTTTCCATAGCTCGTTGGTATGTGGGCTGAAAAATACAGAGCTACCTTTAGGATCGTATTAAGTCAATCACATAAAGCCTGATTTATGCTATTGGTTACTGTAGGTAACCGACCATTAGAGGTAACCGGCCATCACAGGTAACCAGTCAGCATAGGTAACCAGTCATCGTATGTAACCGGTCATCGTAGATAACCTGTCACCGTAGGTAACCAGTCATCATAGGTAACTGCTCATTGCAGGTAACCGGTCATCATAGGTAACCGGTCATTGTAGGTAACCGGTCATCATAGGTAACCAGTCATCATAGGTAACCGGTCATCGTAGGTAACCGGTCATCGTAGGTAACCGGTCATCGTAGGTAACCGGTCATCATAGGTAACCGGTCATTGTAGGTAACCGGTCATCATAGGTAACCGGTCATCGTAGGTAACCGGTCATCGCAGGTAACCGGTCATCATATTTAACCGGTCATTGTAGGTAACTGGTCATTGCAGGTAACCGGTCATCATAGGTAACCGGTCATCGTAGGTAACCAGTCATCGTAGGTAACCTCTATATACTGGTATACATCTGTTGATCTGATGATGGTGGGCTAAATAAAATCGCCCACATCTGTTTTTTATCCAATAAAACTACAAAATAAAATGCTGCACTCCCTCATTTATTTTTTCAAAAACTGGCCTTTGAACCAACTAATTAATTTAAAGAGGGGGGAGGTTAACCGCAACAAGGACAAGTGTCACCAGGTAAGTGGGTTACTTATAATTTATTTGTCGACTAGTTTCGCCTCTATATGCGAGGCTTCATCAGGACAAATTATAATACAAATTTTCCCCCTGAAGTACATTTTTCGGGGTTCAGAATCTATTGTGACGTAGTTCATAGACAATAGATATGGGCAGATAAGCCGTTATTAGTATTTTTCTCGTTCAAATGTTCGAGCTCCATATGAGAATACATGTATATATTAAATGTTCGCTACTCCATGTTAATAAAAAATTATTCTGTGTTATAAAAAGTTTGTTCTTGTTATTTCCGGTTTCTATATTCACTGTCTCTCATCTAGGCAGATCGTGGCGTCAGATACAGATTTGTACGCCAGTTTCTTATAGTCTACGATCTTATCTGGTAAGTTCATAATACTACTGGTTTTCGTGGAGGTGTTTTCGCTGGAATCATCGCTAAGTTGTAGGTCATCTTTCAGCATTTCCAACGTGTTCTGTACGGGTTCCGGTGTTATCACAGGTGGTCCCGGGCTGTTGCCGTTCGTTGCCGGTTTGACTTTGAATTTAACTCTTGTCCAATCTTGTTTTGTTGAAGCTTCGGCCGGTCTTTGCCACTTATTTGGAATGGCAGCTTCCTTCCTTACTTCGTCTTTGAAAATCTCTGGTTCTATCTTATAAAATGGATGTTTTTCCGTGATATGACGATCATATAAATCCCTCCGTCCATATGTGCGCTTACATATCTTGCACATATAACGGGTGTTGGTTGGGTTCCCGTGTATTCTGCTTACATGTCTTCTTAATGAGCTTAAATTCGCTAGTTTCTTGCCGCATAATATACATGCGATCTTGGTGCTGACTGTTGTGTTGTTCATCGGAGTTCTCTTTGTTTTTGCCATAATTACGTTATAATGTTCATGCCCCACGGCCTTCGTGTGCGGAGTATATGAATCCAACTTTCTTCTGTGCGTAATCGCGTATTGACGTCATGTTTACCGGACACAATGCCGGTAACCATGACGTCATCAATGTTGTGTCCTTGTTTACTGAAATGTACCGCGACCAGCTTCCTTTCATCTTCGCGGACTATATCATAGATGTGGTTTCTGATACGAGTGTTGATCGTGGTTGATGTTTGTCCCACATATTGAGACTGACATCGTTTGCAACTGATGAGATAGATTGCATCAGTGGTTTGGCAGTCTATGTTCCCTTTTACCTTGTATGTTTTTTTCGTAGTATGGCTTGTGAATGATTCGGTGGTATTCATATGTTTACAGATTTTACATTTCTTACCACACGGTCCACTGCCCGTGGGTTTGCGTTCATATGAGATGTCGCTACGGACTAGAACGTTCCTTAGCGTAGGCGGCTTGGTATAGGCTACTAACATTCTAGATGTTAGTATTTTCATTGTTTCCGGGTCGTATTTGAGTATGTGTTCATTATCCTTCAGAATCTTTGTAATGTCTGGGTTGTACGGATTAAATGGGAGTACAAACGGTAGAACCTCTGTTGTTTTTCTAGTATCTGTTTTAACTAGGAGGCTAGCTCTCGTGGTGTTTCTGGCTTTCTCAATGGATTTCGTGATTAATACCAGTGGATATCCTCTGGTCACAAATCTATCGCGGAGTTTCGAGCATTCAAGTTCGAAGTCCGTTTCGGCACTGCATATTTTCCTGATTCTGAGCGCTTGAGCGTAAGGTATATTGTCCTTCTGGTGCTTGGGGTGGCTACTCCTATAGTGTAGGTATTGGAATGCATTTGTAGGCTTATTGTGTATACGTACAGAACACGTTGGAAATGCTGAAAGATGACCTACAACTTAGCGATGATTCCAGCGAAAACACCTCCACGAAAACCAGTAGTATTATGAACTTACCAGATAAGATCGTAGACTATAAGAAACTGGCGTACAAATCTGTATCTGACGCCACGATCTGCCTAGATGAGAGACAGTGAATATAGAAACCGGAAATAACAAGAACAAACTTTTTATAACACAGAATAATTTTTTATTAACATGGAGTAGCGAACATTTAATATATACATGTATTCTCATATGGAGCTCGAACATTTGAACGAGAAAAATACTAATAACGGCTTATCTGCCCATATCTATTGTCTATGAACTACGTCACAATAGATTCTGAACCCCGAAAAATGTACTTCAGGGGGAAAATTTGTATTATAATTTGTCCTGATGAAGCCTCGCATATAGAGGCGAAACTAGTCGACAAATAAATTATAAGTAACCCACTTACCTGGTGACACTTGTCCTTGTTGCGGTTAACCTCCCCCCTCTTTATATTTATAAACTCTGTTAATCGCCCTGCATACCTTGTGTATCCAAGTTCAAGTGAAGCACCCCGCTGAAGGACCCACCCACCTGAACTGACGTTGGCTCTACCTTCCTTATTTAAACTAATTAATTTGATATGGCCTTAGCCGTAGTTAAATACGATACATTAGATCTAGACTTAATATTTCCAAACCTATCTGATATCTTACCTCCTCCATCCCCAGACTCTGTAGATTTTCCTGTAAACGTGATTCCTTCAGCTTCAGAGATTCTATCTCCTCTAAGTAACGCCGCTCAAGATCAGTCTACAACATGGTCACAACAATAGCACAGTTTGGTATGTGATGAAATGAGAAAGGGGAGATAACTCTTATCAACTTACTTACAACTTATCGTTTCTCAGGACAGAATGTTTACACGGCCAATTCTGCCTCTTTTGCTGCATTTGTAAACCACATTGTACTACATTTCTCAGAAAATGAGACGTTATCAATCAACAGATAGTCAAAATATATCAGATGAGGTTGGGTCATAGGTCAGTTCCCCGTCTTACAACTGTTTCTTAAACATATTTAAAATCTTTAAACCATACTCAGTGCCTGTGTTAGAGTGTCGTCCTGACCTACCTTTTCCCGTGTGTGTTGTTCGCGGGCAGCTCTCAGTGCCTGTGTTAGAGTATCATGGTGTTCAGCTGTAAAATTTTTGTAATCTCTTTCACACTGGTCCTGAATCTCCTCCATAGCCCTCTTTCGTTCACCATCTTTAAGGCGAGTCAGTTCAGCTCGGTCCGACTGCCAGGTCTCCTCTTTTTGCTTCATCTCTTGCTGGAGTCGAGCAATCTGGGACTTGTGCACCTCCATCTCCTGTACAGAGATCACATTACACGATACAGAGATCACATTACACAATACAGAGATCACATTACACGATACAGAGATCACATTACACGATACAGAGATCACATTACATGATACAGAGATCACATTACACGATACAGAGATCACATTACACGATACAGAGATCACACTACACGATACAGAGATCACATTACGCGATATGAACGATTCAAAGTAAAACGTACCTCTTTTAGAACACTATTGGAGAGTTCGGAGGAGGTAATATTTGCCGTCACCTCGAGATCCTTCTCCCGACTCCAGTCTGTGCGGGCCTCCTCTATAGCCAGAGACACCTGAAACATAGTCATATGTTTATTTCCGTCAATATAAATCATCACATCTTAGATATTTCCACGTCCTGGATTGCCTAACAATACAGGATATCTCAGCTATGATTAATTCAACAAGGGACCAAATGTTTGAAATTTGAAAAAAAAAAATCAAGAAGTTTAAAGGATCTAATGGAATCACCTTTATGACAGTAGCATTATAGCCAATCTACAACCAGAATGGATGTTTGAAGAAACTAGTAAGCTGACAGTTGCCATATGTAAATTTCACAAAGCCCTGTAATTCCTACCCAACAAAACATTCCACAGCCACCGTATCTCATTTCTTCACTAAAACTCCCACTTTTTAAATAATTAAATTGAGATGTAAGTGGTAAAGTTGATCAGTCTGTATTCCTGTAATATACCTCAGCAGAAATCCTCCCCTGTATCTGTTCCTCCATGGACTCCTGTATCTTTTGCACACTCAGCTCATGTGATTCCTCCCAGGCCTGTTTGGCCTGCTCCAGTACCCGTTTATTTGACTGTTCCTGTTCCTTCGTCCATTTGACTTTCTCCTCCATGACTAGTTCCTGGTAAGTATTTTCCCACTTGCCTTTCTCCTCCGTGACTCGTTCCTCATAAGTACTCTCCCATTTTGTTCGTTCCTTATCAAGTTTCTCCCTCAGGTGCTTCTCTTGTTCCCCTTGTAGAGACAGTCTCTCCTGTAAACAATAAATATGGGATGTTAGATGGTCACAACCCAGACAACCCTGTCACCTTAATTACTCCACCCTGTTAACATTAGACGGTGTACCTCTAGGCCTGACATCTCTGAGTACCACAGTGCTATAACATCAATAATTGTAGCTATGTCATAACTTCATGGTGTCCCAGACAAAGAAAGAAATTCAGAGTAAAATATGATTATTTAAGACTTCCCATTATCCGAGAAAATGTATGTTGATAAATATTCCCAAAATATTTTATAGATATGTGATAAACAGAATCTTCCATTTGTTTCCATTTCCTATGAAACCTATCGTCAATCTAAGTACTCCTCAAGCTTGTAGTTGGGTATTGTTCACTGATGACCATTATACAGGCCACCCAATTTGATATCAATTTTCATCACAACACTCACCTCCTCCAATCTCTCCTGGATCTCGTTACTTTTTCTTCGGTTCCATTTCTCTTTCTCGTTGTGAATTTTTTTCTGTGTCTCTTGCTCATAGTTTTCCTCCCAGTCTTTCCTTGCATCCTCCAGCTTAACCTTGACCTCTTCTTCTAACCTGACCTTGACCTCTTCCTCTAGTGTAGCTTTGATTTCCTCCTTCAGTCCGACCTTGACCTCCTCTAACTTTAACTTGACCCCATTTTCTACCCTCTCTTCTACCTCTTTGTCCATCTTTGTCTTTAGTTCATCAACTTTCTTTACCATTTCGTCCTCAACTCTTTTCAACAATTGTTCATCTACTTTCTTTTTAACTTCATCGTCCATTTTCTTTTTCCACTTCTCCGATTCCTTTTTCACAGCTGTCTCCACATCAAGCTCTGTTTTTGTCTTTGCCCGCGATTTCTCACGCTCCATTGACCGCCTCATCTCTGATTGGTTGTCCTCGAGCCACTTGGCCCGTTCTGTTTCCAGACGTTTTGTGTATTCCGCAGCAAGCTTCGATTCCAGAGCCTCCCGCTCTGTTTGCAGCTGTTTTTTGAGTTCACTCTCAAAAGACAAACGGCGTTGTGCTGACCAATCTTCCTTTGCTGTAATATACAAGAGACATGGTTTGATGAAGTCAGTGTATAGGTTCAATAGCTCTGGTAATCGCATCCATTATCTTATTTCATCTTTAAAGGAAAATCAACTCAAATGTTTCTAGAAGCAATTAATAATATCAAGAAAATATCACACACAAATAGCTTGGGACTTCTTATAATCAAAAACATTTCTCAAAAAAAAAAAAATAAATAAATAAATAAAAAATAACAGCCAGAAAATAGCTAGGGACTCAAAAACTTTCTCAAATGACAGATGAGGGAATGATAAAAATTTTAACCCAAAATCGCAAAATCATAATCTAGTCTTAAGACTTATTTAATTGTACCTTGTTGCATGCGAGAGGCAACCTCTGCCTGTACAGAATTCTCTAACTTGATTTTCCACTCCGTCTCCGTAAGCTTCACAGCTTTCTCCACGGCAGTTTGTTTGGCACTTCTCTGCTCCTCAAACCAGGCCACCTTAGCTAGGGCAACCTGTCACAGAATTTGAATTCCTCAAAACTTTTATCTTAAATTAGTACGGGTGAGAGATGGGGGACAGGTGTCATGGCCCCTGACACTTGGGAAATATATCTGTAAGCATAATTTCAGGTCTCACACATCAGTATTTGTGAGTTCCTGGAGAATATTATAGCTGAAATCTATACTGGTATAATATCACCCATAACTTCACACTGAACATGTCTAAGACACAAAGATATCAGACACAAATCGGTAACTCAAATCACACACATCAAACCCTACAACACTATATCTGTCTTCTCCACAAACTTTTAGAAACAAAACAGTGCAGTCCATGATTTTAAAGTCAAGCGCAAAAAATATTCCGTCCAATTATGTTTAAAATTGTACTAAAAATATTGAAATTCCTAATTTTTGTTTCAAAAACCTGATTCCTATTGACTCTACTACATTTTTTGTCAGAAATAGATAAAATATGTTACCTGAGGTGTTAGCCCAGTACGTCCGTCTCCCCCGAACACAATACTACGCCTGATATCACATAGACAGTGTACACATACTCGGGATTTAATCGCTGGACACCAGCAGGTTTTAACACTTTATTTTTAGAATTCAATATTTTTGCCCAGACCTGTCGAATATCATAATTACAGCAACATAATATCCATAGAAATATGGAGTGTTGGTAAATGTGGTGTGTTTCAGTTCGTAAGACAGAACTACCTGTTAGACATGACAGAACTACCTGTTGGACATGATCATCAAACCAATCAGCTTCATACTGTATTAACAGTAATGTTTTAGTAATTCATTAAAATGTAAAATATTAAAATCCAGGTCTTGATTTAACATCATTACAATAAAGTACTGACTATGAAATGGCACAATTTTCAGTTGATTGGAAAATAAACATAGTTTTGAAATTGTCCGTTAAGCTTGATAGCATACTTTGGTTGTGTATATTGGGATAGGGTTGTTTAAATTACACACAGACCGCCCCGTGTCATTAAACCTGAAAGAACAACAACAAACTTATATCAACTATTGTCACCATTTCCATTGTGTGTGGCTCAGATCTAATCTCTCAGGTATTTACACCCCACTCAGGTACATGTAGACGCTATCTGAACATCAGAGGCGGTCGGTATATACCAAACACAAATTATTTACCATGAATTCAAAATTCATTAATATTGAATACTTAAGTATTATACTTGTATAATATACACTCAATATTTTTTTTTTTTTTTTTCAGAACTACATTATGCCAAAAAATGGAGAATTTCATCTTTGAATCTTAGCTGGAAGAAAAAAAAAGATTTTAATGTCTCAACAAAGACTTAGGGTATGTTGTATTGTTAAGAACTACATTATGTCAAAAAATGAAGGTCATGTTTTTTTATCTTTCAATTGGAGCTGAAAGGAAAAAAATAAGATTTGTATGTCTGTAACAAGGACTTAGGGTAGTTATATAATACCGAGTTCAGGAAACATATTCAGAAACATCAAGATGTTCTGCAGCAATGTGTGAATATTATTAGGGACACAGATATTTCAGTCCAGGTCACACAATAATTGGAGCTAGCTCAGAGATTCGACAGGTCAGTCTATACAACATGTTATAAAGTTGATATATCTAACTAATAAATAACTGGGATTCAATAGAAGCAGTGGTGAGTAGCCACCCGTATCTACCGATAACACATTGTGTTCAAACATTAGTCAATTAACTTAATTACTTTATACATCCGGAGGGGTACATATTTTATTAATAATTACTGGTACAAACATTATTAAATCTTTGTACGCTAAATGAAAATGAATCTTTTTTTTTTTTCTATATTTCTAAATCTAACTGTTATAGTATGGAAATACTGATGTTGTGGCCGTGTATAGCGAGTATGTCCCACTTAATGAGTATGACCCCACTTAACGAGTATGACCCCTGTTAATTTACAGTTTGGTATGTAATTATAAAGCTGTCAGAGTACAATACGAGACAATGGTGTACCATAGGTCCCTAACTGAATGGACAGCACGTACAGGCGTGCAATATTAAAAAAAAAAAAACTACAATACACATATGCGAAACATTTAACACTGCGTCAATATAGAATCTTAATATCTAAAAACATCAGTCATCAGCGTACTGATCATAGTGACATTCCAGACCCGAGTCAGCAATTATATTGGATATGGAAACATTTTCAAAGTATTATTTATTACAGCATATAAGTACTTTAATCCTAAACAAGCGTATATTAGCTGTCTTAATACATAATCATAATTTCATCAAAATATTGCTTAGACAGTCCAGGGTTCGAAATTAACTTTTTTATAACTAGCAAAATGCCAGCTAAATTGCAGGAAATGCTAGATAAAATTTTGTCTACTCGCAAATTTTTCCTAGTTTGTTTTCCAAGACAATCTGCTCATGCAAGTGATACACCAGGTCTTCTTCTCACTGGTTTGGGATGGGGCCTTTGTCTCATTTTGGGAAGAATTGGTGAATTAGGAAAGATTTGTTCAGGAGTAGATTGCAAATTTTGGGAATTTGGCTTTCATAATTAATTCCAATTGGGAATGGGGCCCATTAACGGCCCCAAAAATCCCTCAGAAAAAGCCCTGTACACAAGCTTAAATAGTGAAAATATAAGTGGAAAATAGATAGAAACATTAGAAATTATGATTTTACAACAAATGAAATCTTTTCCAATAAGTGATGTATGTGATTCTGTATTTTCTCTACTTTATTTTGTATTAAAATTGATAAAACACTGCTATAAATTTTGCTTGTTCAATATTTCATTTTGCTAGTGGAAATTTAAGACACTTTCATTGCTAGTGATGAAAAAAGTTAATTTTGACCCCTGGACACAACTTTTTAAGCCACCATGACCTGATTTATGTCAATTTGTATGTTGCTATAAGGATATTATATACATAACTAATATTTGCCTTTTAACAGATTAATTTAACAATGTTATCATTTGACGTATGATTTCATATCACACACATACAAGGTAAATTGGGATAAAAGTTTCCTGTTGATTGTCCTATTCATTTTATAAGCATGACAATATTTCAATATTTCTTCATGAGCATGCATACAGTGCAATTGATCAAAACCAAAATTTGATCAAATTGATCGCATCTTGATACAGATCAAAATAATTGATCTTTCTTTATTATAATTATAAATATTTCACAATACCGATCCATGAAATCTAAATACTGAACCATTTTTGTGTACAGACTGGTTAAAATATACCTAAAATCACTTCTGTAAATGGCCTTACCATGTTCCAGCTACCAACCAAATATGTGATCCAGCAGTATATCAGTATATTTTTTTAATATTTGTAACTTACTGAAAATTCAAAAGGAAACCTTTAAATTGGAGTTATTACCCCCCCCCCCCCCCCCCCCCCCCCCCAAAAAAGAAGATAAATAAACAAATAAAATAAAAGAACTCACAGGAATTAATATAACATAATCTATGACTTTGTGTTCCTCTAACGATTTTATACTTGATAACAAGTCACTGTGCCATTTTGAAAGGTCGGCTCTATAATATTTTACAGACATAACCAATGTGTAGAAAACTAGTCAATGAATAGATCTAATACCTCCAGCCATAACTCCATACAGGTCAAGGGGAGACAACTCTACACATCACAGTAACAAATCAAAGTAGAACTCTCCAGTGTGGGTATGGAATCAATGCTAAATTACATACTGCCTTCTGATTAGTAAACATATACCAGTAAATATAAATGTTAAAATTAACCTGCTCAGAAGGTGGAATTTTGGAATTTTGACTGCATGGACACAGCTGAAAATCCCTAAGATTATTTTGTTCATATGTCTGTTGTAGTTTGACCACAAATTCACAAATTTCAAAATTTACTGAAAATTCCAATATTTGAAGTAACCATTCTCTCTTAATTCTGAGTCAGTTGGATGCTTTGATTTGAAATGTTGGTGTTAACTTTCACATTTTCAATTTCATAACACAAAGACAAGAGGTCCATCGGCCTTATCAGTCACCTGAGTTATGATATGTTTACTCACGAATAAAGGATCTTTTGCTTTCAAAACTATGATTTACTACATCTCTTCCCTATATAGCTGTGACCTTCCATATATAGCTGTGACCTTGACAGTACTCCGAGCATACTATATTGATACTGACCCAATATTGTGACCCTACGAAGAAGTTGTTTAAATATTTTAACACATTGTCCCTTGTGACCTTGAAAACACATCAAGGTCATTCATCTGAACAAACTTGGTAGTCCTTCATACCAGCAGGCAACTTACTCAATACTGTGACCCTAGGCCGATTGGTTATGGAGGAGAAGTTGTTTAAAAGATTTTAACACATTTGACCCATGTGACCTTGAAAACACATCAAGGTCATTCATCTGAACAAACTTCGCAGCCCTTCAGCCTTTTATCCCAGCATGCTACTGGCCCAATGTCATGACCTTGGCCTCTTGATTATTGAGAAGTCATCTCAGGTGACCTAAAAATCCTTATCAAACTTAACCCACATTTCCTTTTTTCCCCTGTGCTTACCTTGGTATCAACTGTACGGCGCGTTTCCTCGTCAAATTCCTTCTTCACTTGTTCCTTTATACTCGTCTCGCGTTCAGACCCCTCCTCTCTCACTCGTTCCATCTCCTCTTTCTTCTCTTTTTGTAGCTCTGACTTGATCTATATATAAATATGAGTATCATCACAACACTGAATTTAATTAGGTATTAAACTATTAATAGCCAGGGTATTAATTAATTTTATTCGTTTCATCAGGGCTCAAAGTGGCGCCTATTTTAGTGGCCATGGACACCTTAAATTCACCATTGGCGACCAGTTATTGACCTATAAGGCGCCTGCATGGCCACTAAAAAGTTGTGTAAATTTGTGATTTGGTTAATTTTCAAAGGTTGTAGTCAATGCTAAAATGGGGTTCACAATTGAAAAAGTTATTGAGAGATGTTATACTGTACTAAGGAATTAAAAGATATTTTTTAAATGTAAGACAACCTGCCCAGGCGACTTAACTTTTCCAATTGGTGCCTAGATTTTATGACTTAATTAGTAGCCAAATAGGCCACCCCAGATTGCATTCAAAAATACTGTTCCTAAGTAAATATCAATATCTGGACTGCCCACTGTACAGGAGTCAATGTTTTTTGTGATTCCTTTATGTTATTTTGATCCCTTTTATCTTCGGGGTTCCACTGATATGTATACAAATAAACGATGTCATTACTAAAAAAATTTGTTACCAAATTTTTTGTTTTTATGAGAACATCTGCCATTGAATCAAGAGATGAGTGGCTAGAGACAGCTATTACCTGTTCTAGTTTGCGCGTCATGTCAGCCTCAGTCTGAGCACGCACTTCCTGTTCCAGGTTGTCCTTCTGCGTACACACGCGTACATACATCTCCTTCACCTCATCCAGCTCACGTAAGGTCGAGTCAAGGTCGTTCCTTCAACATGATGTATTTCATTGTGTGTATATTTGTACAATCATAATGAGAACCAGTAAAAAAGTTCATCACTGACAGGGCCTGGACAAACTGATAAAATATTTACTTCCAAGAGTCAAAGTCAAGCCTTGTTCATTACAATATTCATAAAATTCTGGACTGCTGAATTCAATTGAATGCCACTCACAATTCTGTGATTGATTTGCTGCCAAATGAATAATATATAAGTACTAGTAAACTATAAAAGGCTGTGGTAAAGAGTCTATGTAGATTGTCAGACACACTGTGAGTGTTGTTGACAGTAAACAAAAAATATAGGAGGGTAGAACGCACTACTGATTACTGAAAAATAATCTATTGTGAAAAAGGTCTAAAACCATGAAAATCAGAAACATCTAAAATAATGTAGATTCAGAGGCAAAGTGTCTCGTGGAAGGACACGGGGATATGTGACCTAGTGGAAGGACACGGGGATATGTGACCGAAGGGTTGCTAGTATGGGTCCTGGCATGTGCACTCTGTTGTATCCTTGAACAAGATACTTTACTCTGTTGTGTTCCAGTTGACTCAGCTGTAAATAAGTATGTGGTACGGCAGGGCAAGAAATGTTGTGTATAACCTGTTAATGGTGAAATGGGAGCTCCGGTGGTACAGTATGCTCCGCAGCAGGGTTCATACGGATTATGTCAAACCAAATTCAACGCCATTTCAAGGCTTTTTCAATGTCTTAATTAAATATCCAAGGCCCATTTTACCCGTCATCTAAATCATCTTGAGAGGGAACAAGAGAACAAAAAGGCAACTTATAACTATCCACTTGATCAAAATACAACTTGACATGGTAACTATTAACATTTGTAGGGGAAACGGCAAAGACAAAGTTGAATCCAAATGATCAGTGGCCAGGGTTTCATTTATCCTAATGAAACCTTAATATTCAAGGATTTTTCAAGGCTGTTAACCAATTTTCAAGGCCCAGAATGAAATTAAAGGCTTTTCAAGACCCAAGGTGAAATTCAAGGCTTTCTCAAGGCCCGTGCTAACCCTGCACATGCAGGGATTCGAGAAAGACAATTGGCTGGTTGCTAAAGGCCCAATAATCACGGATGATAATTAGTGAACCACTTTGTTACTGTGATATAGCGGTATATAAAACTATCATTATGTTATAAGATGATAATTAGTGAACCACTTTGTTACTGTGATATAGCGGTATATAAAACTATCATTATGTTATAAGATGATAATTAGTGAACCACTTTGTTACTGTGATATAGCGGTATATAAAACTATCATTACGTTATAAGATGATAATTAGTGAACCACTTTGTTACTGTGATATAGCGGTATATAAAACTATCATTACGTTATAAGATGATAATTAGTGAACCACTTTGTTACTGTGATATAGCGGTATATAAAACTATCATTATGTTATAAGATGGAGGAAATAGTTTGGTCTGGATAGAAGTTCCTACCTGAGATTTTTACTGTCCTCCTCATATTTATTGACTAGACTGGCCTGGTCCTCAGCAAACTTTGCCTCCATTTCCTGTCGGAGCTGAGACTTGGCCACCTCATGTACAGATTCCAGTGTGCGCTGACACCTGTAGAGAGAGATTTATATTAGCACTGTGGTTTTAGCTTACCGTAAAAACTCGTGTAATTTGCGCAGTTTTTTTGTACTGAAATAAAGTTTAAAGTTGGGGGTGCGCAAATTATACAGGTAGAGACGTTTTCAAATTTTTTTTACAGAAAAAAAGACCGTCAATTCTCAATGTCAGCCATCTTTGGAAAACGATGGAAATTCCCGTTAGGAACTTGAAGATAATAAACATACACACAGCAATTTATTCTTGTTAAATATGTCAGATAATGCACTGATGTATAGCTACCTACTACATGAGTTGATATCTGAGTTAATTAGGGATTCATCACAATTAAATAGAAATCAGTTCTTGAAAAGCGCCACACTCAGGTCTTCAAAGTTGATATTTATATTTAGAATATTCTGTATTCTAGCATCCTGGGAATAGATCACATATTTATACTTGTTAAATGTGTCTATGGAATAGTTTAGTAAACCTGCAGTGACAGATTTTGTACCAATGGACCAGTCACCATGTGTATGTATGGACGGACATCCGACCAGTCACCATGTGTATGTATGGACGGACATCCGACCAGTCACCATGTGTATGTATGGACAGACATCCGACCAGTCACCATGTGTATGTATGGACAGACATCCGACCAGTCACCATGTGTATGTATGGACAGACATCCGACCAGTCACCATGTGTATGTACGGACAGACATCCGACCAGTCACCATGTGTATGTACGGACAGACATCTGACCAGTCACCATGTGTATGTATGGACAGACATCCGACCAGTCACCACGTGTATGTATGGACAGACATCCGACCAGTCACCATGTGTATGTACAGACAGACATCTGACCAGTCACCATGTGTATGTACGGACGGACATCTGACCAGTCACCATGTGTATGTATGGACGGACATCCGACCAGTCACCATGTGTATGTATGGACAGACATCCGACCAGTCACCATGTGTATGTATGGACAGATATCTGACACAAAATTTCCTTAAGTATTACAGTTATACCTCCTCATCAATTACACCCAGCCAATCAGAATACAGCTAACAACCCTGATGTCACCTTCATCACTCCGTACCGGGCAATTTAGATTTAGGTTTTCTAGAGTCATTAGTCCAGAAATATACAATCCCTCAAAGCAGTACTATTGTACATGTACAAGTCATCCTCTTGTTCTACCAACATCAATGATGTTATGCATAACAAAAATAAATCATTTGTAATTATTACGGTTCGCAAGAAATTAATCCTTCCTTAATTATCTTAATCAATACTTCTGGAATTACAGCCTTAAATATCTTAATCAATACCTTAATTATCTTAATCAATACTTCTGGAATTACAGCCTTAAATATCTTAATCAATATTTCTGAATTAACAGTTTTCCTAACATCGCATGATATTGATACTGTTGAATTCAAAATTTTTCTCTTGCTCTATTGGAAAAGACAAGTTCACAATTTTCCTTATGATAGCAGTAGTGATGATCATGAGTTTACTTTTCCTCAATAAAGTTTCTTCACTGTTTGTCTAAAACATTGGACAGTACGATCTGACTTACCTGGCTGCCAGGTGTGTAATGCCTAACGAGGAACCCCCAGACAATGGTGTACCTATAGGTAGTGGTGATACCTGATACATTATATAACCATGTGACCAGTGTACCCTGACATTGTTGTGATACCCGACCCTCCGGACACGTTACCATTCCATAACAACACGTACATACTCTACTACCATATATCATGTCCTAACATCTACAGCTATCAAGAAGCATTAAAAATGGAGCATTCCGTAATTATCTGAATCAATACACAACTGCCAATACACGTATCAGCCCAAACCTATCCTAATCTGATAGCTACACACATCTATACGGATCAGAATCTTTAGCTCTGACCCATACATTGTGACAGGGATGGACTAGGGCCTAGCTCTGACCCATACATTGTGACAGGGATGGACTAGGGCCTAGCTCTGACCCATACATTGTGACAGGGATGGACTAGAGCCTAGCTCTGACCCATACATTGTGACAGGGATGGACTAGGGCCTAGCTCTGACCCATACATTGTGACAGGGATGGACTAGGGCCTAGCTCTGACCCATACATTGTGACAGGGATGGACTAGGGCCTAGCTCTGACCCATACATTGTGACAGGGATGGACTAGGGCCTAGCTCTGACCCATACATTGTGACAGGGATGGACTAGGGCCTAGCTCTGACCCATACATTGTGACAGGGATGGACTAGGGCCTAGCTCTGACCCATACATTGTGACAGGGATGGACTAGGGCCTAGCTCTGACCCATACATTGTGACAGGGATGGACTAGGGCCTAGCTCTGACCCATACATTGTGACAGGGATGGACTAGGGCCTAGCTCTGACCCATACATTGTGACAGGGATGGACTAGGGCCTAGCTCTGACCCATACATTGTGACAGGGATGGACTAGGGCCTAGCTCTGACCCATACATTGTGACAGGGATGGACTAGGGCCTAGCTCTGACCCATACAATGTGACAGGGTTGGACTAGAGCCTAGCTCTGACCCATACATTGTGACAGGGATGGACTAGGGCCTAGCTCTGACCCATACATTGTGACAGGGATGGACTAGGGCCTAGCTCTGACCCATACATTGTGACAGGGATGGACTAGGGCCTAGCTCTGACCCATACATTGTGACAGGGATGGACTAGGGCCTAGCTCTGACCCATACATTGTGACAGGGATGGACTAGGGCCTAGCTCTGACCCATACATTGTGACAGGGATGGACTAGGGCCTAGCTCTGACCCATACATTGTGACAGGGATGGACTAGGGCCTAGCTCTGACCCATACATTGTGACAGGGATGGACTAGGGCCTAGCTCTGACCCATACATTGTGACAGGGATGGACTAGAGCCTAGCTCTGACCCATACATTGTGACAGGGATGGACTAGGGCCTAGCTCTGACCATCATTGTGACAGGGATGGACTAGGGCCTAGCTCTGACCCATACATTGTGACAGGGATGGACTGGGCCTAGCTCTGACCCATACATTGTGACAGGGATGGACTAGGGCCTAGCTCTGACCCATACATTGTGACAGGGATGGACTAGGGCCTAGCTCTGACCCATACAATGTGACAGGGATGGACTAGGGCCTAGCTCTGACCCATACAATGTGACAGGGATGGACTAGGGCCTAGCTCTGACCCATACATTGTGACAGGGATGGACTAGGGCCTAGCTCTGACCCATACATTGTGACAGGGATGGACTAGGGCCTAGCTCTGACCCATACATTGTGACAGGGATGGACTAGGGCCTAGCTCTGACCCATACATTGTGACAGGGATGGACTAGGGCCTAGCTCTGACCCATACATTGTGACAGGGATGGACTAGGGCCTAGCTCTGACCCATACATTGTGACAGGGATGGACTATAGGGTACAGTGGCAACATTGCTAATTCAGCACAATCACATAAAATGTGATTAAAACTTGTTTCATTAATTTTATTGTATTACCATAAATAAAGGCTGGATAATGATTTAACTATTTTGATGATAGAAATCAGTGATATTTACTTTTAAGTTGCAGAAACAGAAATAGTATTTGCAATAATTTATTTAGATTTCTTTAAAATTCGACAGTCAATCATAATGCATACAGAACAAACATCACTCCTAGACTACTAAGGAACATTTAGAATTCAAAATGATACATTAAAACTCTTGAAATATATAAATCTATAAACTTATAAATCCTTGAAGGTTCCAGGTGTAATTAAAACTGCCCTACCACAGCTATTGGACACTATCTGACATTCCGATGATTCTGGTGGAGAATTGTAAAAACTGTCTGGTCCTGTTACATTAGTTCTAAAAGAAAAAACACCTTTTCAAGCATCCACTGAGTATAAAACCTTTGTTTGTTTGTTTGCTGGGTTTGTCTCCCATGAACAGCCAAGGTAATTTTTAGGTGGGGTCTCCTTGTAGTAGTTGGTGACTCACCTCACTGAACAACATACGGTAGGCATCGCATGCCATCTAGAGCAATTAGGGTAAAGTGTCTTACATGTACCCAAGGACACAACCATGACAGAACAGATTGACCCGTTTCTCAGCTTCCCGAGACACACAAACCGACACAGGTAGGGATCGTTGAACCACGCACCTCGTATCTTCACCTAAGGTTACCTGGCCTGCGGTCTAACCGACTTAGCTACCTCAGCTATCGAGAGCAAAGCCTTCTTCACAGTAATGTGTTGCAGGTCTATGCATTTTACTTTCAAATTCTAATCAAAGTACTGAAAGTACTGAAGACACAAACGAAAACAAATTATTTTAACTGCTTTTGTTTAGTGGGGACATGGTCAACTTTGTATGGAACATCACCAATACCTGATTAGGACTAGGACAAAATATTGGCAAGAAAAGAAATTCATATCTACTTTTGATTGCAAGTGCGTCTTGGCAGCTAATTGTCAGAATAGGTACTCAGGTAATCTTATTTGACATCTTCAATGGGTTAATGTATACGTAGTTGTAGATGTAATATGAAGGTCCTAGATTACCTGTAAAATTAATGAGGCCTTTCTTTTCAAACTTTTGAGGATCCCATGCCTATAAGCGCTTCACAAATTATCATTATCATTAGCCATTGAAAAGATATTTATACATTTGATGTAGCGCCCCATCTAGCTACTAGCTTTTAGATAAGAGAGAGCTCAGGTTAAAAACACTTGTGTGATTGTTTTAGGATTTTATCGTGTGTGTGAGCCCTGGTTTGAATGATGTTATGTCAAGGTTTTGAATGATATTTTGTGGCAGATTGTTCTATCCCTTCAGTACCTTCTGTAAAATAGCGATAACAAACTTCAATTGTCAAAATACAATATGGCTGCCTGTCGGCCATGTTGTTTTCCGATTAGTCTCAAAATGCAATATCCATAACTAGGCACCGAGGGGAACCTACATATAAAATTTGAGAAAGATCCCTTCAGCACTTTCTGAGAAATAGCGATAACATACTTCAATTGTCCAAATCCAAGATGGCTGCCTGTCGGCCATATTGTTTTCCGATTGGTCTCAAAATGCAATATGCATAACTAATGTAAGCACCAAGAGGAACCTACATATGAAATTTGAGAAAGATCAATTCAGTGCTTTCTGAGAAATAGCAATAACAAACTTCAATTGTCAAAACCTAAGATGGCTGCCTGTCGGCCATATTGTTTTCCGATTGGTCTCAAAATGCAATATGCATAACCACCCACCAAGGGGGAACCTACATATCAAATTTGAGAAAGATCCCTTCAGCACTTTCTGAGAAATAGCGATAACAAACTTCAATTGTCCAAATCCAAGATGGCTGCCTGTCGGCCATGTTGTTTTCCGATTAGTCTCAAAATGCAATATGTATAACTAGGCACCGAGGGGAACCTACTTATGAAATTTGAAAAAGATCCCGTCAAAACTTTCTGAGAAATAGTGATAACAAACTTCAATTGACAAAATCCAAGATGGCTGCCTGTCGGCCTTATTGTTTTCCGATTGGTCTCAAAATGCAATATGCATAACTAATGTTAGCACCAAGAGGAACCTACATATGAAATTTGAGAAAGATCAATTCAGTGCTTTCTGAGAAATAGCAATAACAAACTTCAATTGTCAAAACCTAAGATGGCTGCCTGTCGGCCATATTGTTTTCCGATTGGTCTCAAAATGCAATATGCATAACCACCCACCAAGGGGAACCTACATATCAAATTTGAGTAAGATCCCTTCAGCACTTTCTGAGAAATAGCGATAACAAACTTCAATTGTCCAAATCCAAGATGGCTGCCTGTCGGCCATGTTGTTTTCCGATTAGTCTCAAAATGCAATATGCATAACCAGGCACCAAGGGGAACCTACTTATGAAATTTGAAAAAGATCCCGTCAAAACTTTCTGAGAAATGGTGATAACAAACTTCAATTGACAAAATCCAAGATGGCTGCCTGTCGGCCTTATTGTTTTCCGATTGGTCTCAAAATGCAATATGCATAACTAATGTTAGCACCAAGAGGAACCTACATATGAAATTTGAGAAAGATCAATTCAGTGCTTTCTGAGAAATAGCAATAACAAACATCAATTGTCAAAACCTAAGATGGCTGCCTGTCGGCCATATTGTTTTCCGATTGGTCTCAAAATGCAATATGCATAACTAGAAACCAAGAGAAACCTATATATGAAATTTTAGAAGATCCCTTCAGTACTTTGAGAAATAGCAATAACAAGAATTGTTTACGGATGGAGGGACGGACGGACCACGGACGCAGGCGATTTGAATAGCCCACCATCTGATGATGGTGGGTTAAAAACACCTGGGTCTGATAAACAGACTCTGGAGGCGTAGAATGCGGATGTAGACAGGGCAGGGTATACCATCACGACGGGCACATTAAACTAAGCACTATATTCAAAACTTAGAATTACATGCTCATATCAGCTCAGACTTGAGACAGTTTCTTAATCGCTCATTAGAGTGAACATGATTTTCATATAGCACTCTACGTTATATGTTTACACTCCATACTGTGTAGCTACAAATAATCTATACAACAAAAACACATTCATTCACATGTACAGTTCAAATCAATTTGAAGTGGAATTTTGTTTTTCACTTATGTACATTGCATCAAATATTCTCCGCAATAGTATATGTACCACATACATAACTGTAACTGCATGATACATATATATATGTATGGTATATATATCATGTTAATTAATGTTAGTGAGATGTGAATGTAGCTATATGTATTGATATCATCGATTTCAAAATCAGAGGTTTTTTTTTAATCTGCAGCATCTGTCAGATGAAAATGTAGTTCGAATGCCCAAACTGGATGAACTGTACATGTAGCAGCATTCTTCAAAGTCCATTATGAATGCTTTTCATACAAATGTATTTCTTTCAATTGTTCATGTGTTTAAATTATTAGAACACTGAAGTAATTTTTATTTTCATAAAGTACTGCTTATCTTTAAAACTATATTGGATATTGATAAGATAAATTTGCCAAAATGTTAAAAATCAAACCTTATTAAGTAGAATCTAAACAGTTGTAAATGGCTAAGCCCACTATTCTTAACAACAAAATTACTTATTTTGATTCTCTGTCAAATATAATCAGGTTACTTGAAGACTTTGTCAGAAAAGTTAACACATATATACATTATTAATAGTTTTAATTAAATTAATCTGAATTTGAACATTAAACCGACTTAACAATTTAAATGAAAAAAATGTGTTTTCACCATTGACCATAATTGATAAGAAGAAAATAATTATTTAACTCAACCTATGATATAGTATGTAACAGCCATCAAGACAATACTATTATCTTTAGTCATGCCAAATTATTTCACAATAGGATATATGCACAACACAAAAAAGTTTTACAAATTTTTGTTGTTTAGAAGAATAATGAACTTAGTAATTTTTGCTGTTCTTCTCAAATAATATGTACATGTACTAGTGTTGTAAAGAAAAAAAGATTAAATAATAATAATAAATCTAAGTTATAATGAATTATTTGCATTGATTTATCAATACTTTACTGTGCATTAGTTTAAAGGTTAATTTAATTCAGAAGCTGAAATGATTTAAGACAGAAAAAACCGCAGATGTAGGAATATAACATTTCCACTGCCTTTAAATATCTCTGGTTAAATTTAGCAATCAGTACATTTCCATTGTGTTTTCTAAAGAGTTACTGCCCTTTAACCGTCCCTGAAGCGTTCAAAACTCCACCAAACATAATAAAGGTCTATGTAGATGTACATCGTAGACCCCTTTCTTTTTTATAATATGCTTCGACTGTTATGTAATATTTCAAATGATAATGATAGATCATTTTCTATTTTTTTTTTAAACCATCACGAATATTAGAAAAAAAGAATCAGTCGCTATAATTAGAGATGAAATTTTCAGTGACGTCTACATATGCATGCAGACAGCCACGTTAATGCGGTACGCGTTCTGCAAACGAAAAACTTCATGTGCATTACGTAGGATATAATCAATAGATCCGAAGTCAATATTAATATTCACAAGTCCATTTGACATTTCGAAACCCTATTCAGTGAGAATTTATTTAACTTTTTATTTGCAAACATGCGTATGGTACTCGACTGCCGTTGTTGTGATATTGTCATGATGAATAGACAACTTTTTTTCTTTCGTAAAAAAACATCTATATAATCTAACCATCTGCAGACTACATCAATCACATGCAAGTTAATATTTCAGTGAGAAAATGACAGTCAAAGTTGGGTTTGATCACCTACTCTTGCTTTTATTATTGTTTACATTACTGAAAGATGGCGGATAAAATCGGATGCTGGGTGAGTGATTTTCAATGTACAAAATAACAACGATATTCCGACGAAACTTTATCAATATTATAACCCATTCAGTAACATGCCACCAAAGAAAAAAAACACATAGGCTAGATGTCGATGATGAAAATTCCGCGTGATGTTAGTAGATTTTTCTTCCGGGTCACAGGTAAGCAGCAATATGGCGCCAGCGAAAAGTCGATTGTATCATTCCGCGTGAAATCTAATGCGTTCAACGCGGAAAAATATTCTTACGTATCATCGACAGAACATACTTAAATTAAATACTTTGAAAACTATCTATTTGTGAGGTTCTGTTGTTTTGTCATATATCTAACGAAACTGCAGTGTTGCATTTGACTCCGTAAGTCACGGGACTATTTTTTTTTGCGATAGAATATGATTGTGAAGTGGCAGTGGAAGTTGTGTCAGAGCGAACGAAAATGCCAAAAAAAAACCACATTGTCCTGTCAGCTTCTAAAATACAACAAAACAAAAGGTGATTTTTTTTAATAGCTGAACTTCACTGTATGTCATTTTTTAGCGTGAATATTTACGATATTTACAAATATTTACTGCATAGCATTACGGAGTTACTGTAAAGCAACGGTTAGATTGGCCAAGGCAGTATCCACCAGAGGGCATCGTAGATTTTGTCAGCTACACCTCAAAAGCGCTGACATAGACTCAAACTTACGTTTGTGTCAAAAACATACAATTGCGTATTTCCAAAGTCACACTATTTTGCTTCTTTTTACACAGGCTTTCTATGATCAAGCAGAATTGCCACAGTGAGGTCAAAGAGTCCCATGTTGCTATTGGCATTTCGAAAAGCATTATAGAAGTATTATCTTTACTATAAATGTATGGATGCACATGTAACCTGGGATAACATGCCCTACATACTGTATTGGACCAAGTTTATTATTTGCGTGCAAGAAGTGAACCATTAAATAAAGGAAGATTATATAAGCTGGTACTGGTATTAGTGCTTAATAAGAAGTCGATGGGGAAAAAACGAAGTCAAGGGCAGTAACTCCCACAAAAATTAAGTGAGAACATTGTTTTCAAATTTGATGAAGGTTTTGTCAATATATTCCTTCCATATAAGTTTGTTTAAAATCCATCAACAAAAGTCAAAGGTAGTGTAACTCCCACAAAATTTATTCGAGACCACTCCTTTCAAACTCTATCAGGATATCATCACTATACTATATATCTGTTTCATATAAAGAATAAAATTCATCAACACATGTAGAGTTGAGAGCATTAAAATCAATGGCACAAATATAACATCTTACTGTTGTTAGGATGACTAATTCCCAACTAGACTATAACTATCACCAGGCAGGCTGACTAGTTCCAGATCCCCACTCCCCAATCCACCCTGATTCCATCTCCACCTCAAACTATTTTTGATTAACACTAGAACTTTCTCCAGGATGGCTGACAAGTCCCCAACTCCCCAATCCACCCCAATTCCTTGACTTTACCATAAACACTTGTTGATTAAGACAAGAACTGATTGATTAAGATCAACTAGAACTGTCGTCCAGAGGGCAACCTCATACCCCCTGCCCCTCCAACACCCCTCTGGTGAAGATTTTCCTACAAAAACCTGTTTTTAGTGAACAGGTTACCACGGCAACCTAAATTTGTGGGGGAAAACCTGCATGCATATGTACACATTATGAGTCCCTAACATTCCTGTGGATTTCAAATGAAATCTGTTGATAGCTATATAGGAGTTGTCCGAGTTGTCTTGACAAAGTTTTCCACAAGAATAGGGGGAACTGAAACCTGGTAACCATGGAAACCAAACATTCTGTAGAGAAATATCATGCATGCCATTTACACATGGTCCCTTTCACTCCTGTGTAGTTTGACCTGAAGCAGTTCATAGGTTTATGAGGAGTTGACTGGACAACATTCCCCCTCACCCAAAAAACGAAGTATAGTGACCTGGTTACCATGGTAACCACAAAATTACAACATGATATAGATTACGCACATCTACAATGTATAAGGGTTATTGCCATAAAGTTTCGTTGAAATTCCCTCGGTAGTTTGGAAGGAGTAGCCGGTACATCGTTGTGTCTACAGACGGACGGACAACCTGATTCCAGAATATTCCCCCAACTTCAAAGTAGGAGATCAAATCAGTCAGAACAGGTACACAACTTTACAAATATATTGAAAAGTGTCATAACAATATTCTGTTTACAAAGGTAGGAATAGGGGCATTTATATACTGCCATTTTAACAGGCAGATTCAGCTAAATTTTCACCAGATTCCCACTCTGCCTATTAAAATCTATTAAGATAACATTTTGTTTGGTTTATTTTGTTTAAAGTCCTATTAACAGCCAGGGTCATTAAAGGACGTGCCAGGTTTTGGAGATGGAGATTGGGCAAAAACCACCGGCCTATGGTCAATATCAGGCAACTGCCCCACGTGGGTTTCGAACTTGCGACCCAAAAATGGAGGGCTAGTGATAAAGTGTTGGGACATCTTATCCACTTGGCCAGCGCGGCCCCCATTTTAAGATAAATAGGTGATTAATTAGCAAGATACTGCCTAGACATAGGGAAAAGGGAACAACTGCCATAAAAATAGACAAAAGAGTTATAAAGAACAAGACAATTGTGAAAATTACAGTCCCCAATTAGATGTAGGTCAAAGGTCAAAATGTAGGTGACCTACAATGTCGGTCAGAGTGACCTACTTTTGGTATATGACACACCACTTCACCTGGGTGAGCCACATGTATGAAGTTCCAGTGACAAGTACTGATAAGATAAAGCTCAGACAAGCTAAATAAGATGGACACAATGCAATCCTGTAGCCCCCAGGGATCCCTGTGGAGGACGAATAGGCTAAGGTACACAACTTCAGTGTGTGATGACCATCCAAAGAGTTTCACAACATTTTGATTTAAAACAGTATACAGTTGCAGGGGTTTTTCTCACTGATTTGGGAAAGGGCCTTTTTGTCTGATTTTGGGAAGAAAATTGGTAAATTGGGAAAGATTTTTTCAAGAGTAAACTGAAAATTTTGGGAATTTGGCTTAAATATGAAATAATTTTAATTGGGAAAGGGGCCCATTAACGGCCCCAAAAAGCCCTGAGTTGTCCGGCATGAAACAACTGTTTTGTTACCTGAATAGTCCACAAGATTTCACATATAGGATATTTTATTAGGCTAAGAAACATGTAAAAATTCTTCAGTGGACAGTTATAGTAAGTCTGGCTTTGGTGCATATTTAAACTCCAAAGTTGACGTTCCCTTGGCCTCGCAGTAGAACCTACGCTGAAAGAATTCAAAATACAGACCCTTTTTATGACATTTTACATGGTAGCCGAATGATCCCTGATTTAAATTTGATACAACAAACCCTGATTGGAGATTTCATTGAACCTTTCTGACTTCGAATCTAGGCGTTGCTAGATATACTGTTAACAAATCTCGATCAGAAAGACACTTCATCATAATTCTGTTGGTGTTTGGGCGTGTGCGGATGTGGATATACATTTACATAGAGAATCAGGTAACAATAGGAGTTGTATGATAATGTAGTCACAGCTCATAGAGAGAGAAATTTTTGATTTTTTGGTCTCAGCCAGTGTTGAATTCACATGTAAACACAGGATACCGCTGTTTTCAAGTACATGTTCATCATTATTGTGCTTGGCAATGAAAATGGAAATCAATGGAAAGTGGAAATAATTCACGGGAATAACACAGGCCATATCACTAAAGCTGTCTAAAAACTAGAAATAATAGCTGTCATTGCATAAATATTTTCTAACTTCTGACACCGGAGCGGGATATGTATACCAGTCATTACATGAATACTGTACGGTCAAATCTGTCCAAACGACCATCTCTATTTAGCGACCCTCTGTTCTAAGCGACCATTTCAATTCCTCCCGAGCGTTTTCACTATATATTTGAACTCTATTAAGCGACCCTCTGTTTACGCGAGCAGCGACCACAATTTTTTATTCCTGTGATAACAATAACTCTCCAATAAGCGACCAGAAGTCTCAAAAATGCCTTCAATTACCATTTTCGCCTTGATAACACCCAAGTAGTTTTACTTTTCGTGCAAAAGGACGGGAGAGGAGGCGAAGAGACGGTCTAGAATTCTGACGATTTTCAGACGTTTTATATACGATATATCAACTTGCATGCGAAATATAACAATGAAGGAATGCATAAACAGTTAACTTACTGTTAAATCGTGATTTGTTATCTTTTTTGAGACATTAAAACAGATATTTTTGTTTTGCTTTATTCAAAGTGATGGTTCAATTTTCATATATATCATAAATCATTATTGCCAATTTATAAAGTGAATAAAAAGCTTATGAACATTTATCAAATTTAAGATACCATCTCTATTAAGAGACCACTCTCCATTAAGAGACCGTTTTTCAACTTCCCTTGAGTGGTCGCTTAATACGGATTCGACTGTACACCGATGAAAACAAGCTACCAGTCAACAAATGGTCCCAGAGGGATCTTGGGGCCAACCAATGAATGATCTTAATTGGTTCTATGTCACACTGATCTTCTTTCTACTTTTCGCTTCTTTCAATTTTTCCTCTTAATAATCTGACAACATGAACAAGTGGAACCTACATGTTAAGTTAAAGAAACATCTCTCCAGCACTTTTCAAGAAATAGCTATAAGAAACTAAATTTCTCAAAATCCAAGATGGCTGTCTGTTGGCCATTTTTTATCTGAACAAAATCTTAATTCAACAGCAGGCACAACTAGGGACCAACGGGAACCTACACCTGAAGTTTGGGGCATATCCCTCTAGTACTATTCAAGTTATAGCGATAACAAACTTCAATTATCAAAAGCCAAGATGGCTGCCTACTGACCGCGGAATGTTAACTGAGGAAGCAGTTTTTCCTACCTGTCCAGAGCGTCGCGTTTATCGTTATCGAAGTCCTGTACCATCTGGGAAATCTGCTGGTTGAGTTCTCTATTCATCTCTGTTAACTTTTCCTCGCTACTTCCGACTTCCTCCAGCCTCTTCTTCAGGTCCTGTGGGTACAACGTTAGAAATTACAGAATCGGACAGGTAAACAGGTCATCATGATCACGTGACCACACAAAATCGTTAAAGATATTTTCATAGGATGACCAATAAAAAAAAATTATTATTGTAACAGTTCTTTTTAGAATTTCAATTTATATTTGATCATGGTTAAGAAGACTGATCCCTGATATTAAATTACGTTTTATACTTTGTAACTATAAACTTGTACAGGGTTTTCGTTGAAGTCATCCCAATAGTCTTTTGAAGCATAGAAAATTGAAAGGACCCCTTTTTTTCTGGAAGCTCCATTCAAATTATTCAAAGGGACCCCATGCCATCTGAAAAGGACCCCATTTATGAAATCCCCAGTGCAAACCCTGCTTGTACAATGTGATTGTGATATATGATACTTAGATAAACAAATTGATTGATTGATTGATTTTTTTTTGTTGTCTGACCAAATTTTGTTAAAATAAGCAAGAGTGAAAGATTTTCTATAAATAGTAACAGTGATCTTGACCTCAAATTGGATAAAAATCACACACATCAGGACCAGTTAATGGTACACATATATCTACCCGAATACCTGGAGAGCGGGTACCACCAGTAACACACATCGTACCTCTATATCCTCCAGTAGAATTGTCTTCTCTCGCTGTAGGTTGTCGATATCCTTCTTCAGTCGTCCCTCAACAGCACTCTTCCTGTCACCTGACTTAGTTAGCTCCTCCCACTCATCCACACGTTTCTACAACCAGTAACAGCCTAGATCAGTACCATAGAATCTTTAAAATCTTATTGATAAATTTGTGCGGAAATATTTCAGAAAGCCACACATAAATCAGGCCCCCACCTCCTCTTCAACCCAAATTCCGTAACAACATTTTATAAATGAATCATCATTTTCCGTACCTTGTAGTCCTCGGAGGAGAGTTCGGCTCGCTCACATCTTTGTTTCAGCTCACCGATTTCCTTCTTGGCTGCGCGCAGCTCCTCCTGTATCTGAGCCACCTGTTGGCGTTTCTGCTTGTTGCTAAGGAGACAGCGTTCTAGCTCCGCTTTCAGACTTGTCACCATGTCATCAGAGGCGGAGCCATCAAAACGGCCCTTCACACCAGAACTGTAAAGAGAAACATTGATACAGGTGTATGAGAAACGATCCTTCACACCAAATATTGATACACGTGAATGAGAATTGGAGCCATCAAAAAGATCCCTCACACCTTACTAGAGATACTAACTGGACTTCTTCAGGCTATTTAGAATTAAATGGGACGTCATAATTAAAGTTAAATTCAACAAGGATTTTATAAGCTAATGAGGGATTTAAGTGTTCATTGAGAGAAATTGTAAGAATGATACAATATATAGCCACCAGGAAAATGATAAACGATGAAGAGATGAAAAATACCAGACAGAGATGGTGACAACGACATACAACTGAGAGCCATGAACTGGGACAAGTTAGCTTACTAGTCTGGCCTGTAGTTGATCTGAATGACAAACAATACAGAAATGGTGACAGTCTGGCCTGTAGTTTGTCTGGATGACAAACCAACACAGGAATGGTGACAATGGAATTATGAAGTCACAGCCATAAACTGGGATGAGTTTAGGCCACCCTTAAAAATATCTTGGTTTGCTGTAACCCGACCAGGGGTTTTTACATATGGTAGGTAGGTAGTGCTAAACATTTTTTTATTTAGTTCTGAAAACAGATTTTCAACCTTCAATACAAAAACAAACCATAATATAAATTGTTTGGGAATCATTATTTATTATGTGATCTTGAACAAAAGAAACGCACACAAAGCTTATTTGGGTTTACGAGACGTATTTTCAAACTTGCACAGCAACTTCTGGGCATAAATTTTTTCTGGGTCGGGCGATTACGCCAAACCAAATATATTTTTATTTTGGCCTTACCTTCTACAGTCTGGCCTGCAGCTTGTCTGGGTGAAAGGCTATTGGAAATCTTCAATGATTTCCTTCAGTTATTGCTCAATGTGATATAGGAGTGGAGTATGCCTAACCGTAGCATATGGGAAATTCATTCAGCAAATTATTTTTTACAAAAGCAGGACTTTGGTTTTGTCAAAAAATAATCTGTTATTGAGCCACCAATTTCGATGGATAATTGTTAACTAAAGTCTTGCCTGTTAAGACCTCAAATTGACAAATAGACAATACATAGAGGCTTTGCATATTCGGTGTGTCATTTGTCAAATGGAAAATAAAAAAATTCTTAAATGTTTCGTAGTTTCCAACAAGTATAAGGCCTCTCACCTTGACACAGATTCTGGGGTGTCAAAGTCCAAAGTTTTCTTGATACCAAGGTCAAGGAGGGAGTCGTCATGCATGGCCCGCCTCCCATCAGAGGTTGATTGACCAGATGTCAACACACCCAGCCCTGATGCCGACTCGAACATGGAGAGCTGTTCTTTTAGGTCCTGGATTTCCTCCTGGTCAAACATAAGTGTGTTACAATCACAGTATGTAAATATGTATATACAATTTTAACAGTCTTTGAGATATAGAGGTTACAAAACGAGTGGCTGTTGGATATGGATTTATTGCACTCTAGTAAGTTAATTTTTTAAAGTTACAAAAGACACAAGCTTTAGAGAGTGTCTTTTGTAACTTTCAAAAAACACTAGGTGAGTAAGGATCAATCACAACAGACAAGGAGACCTCAAGGCCTGATGAAGCCCTAAACGTGTGAAACCGGTCGATGAATAAATTGATGAACCCTTGAGGCCTGATGAAGCCCTAAACGGGCAAAACCGGTCGATGAATCAATTGATGAACCCTTGAGGCCTGATGAAGCCCTAAACGGGCGAAACCGGTCGATGAATCAATTGATGAACCCTTGAGGTCTCCTCACCTGTTGTGATTGATCCTTACTCACCTAGTGTTTTCCTACCTCAATCACCCTGCATACCTGAAGGTATCCAGACGAGGAACCCGGAACCCAGGATCTACCCAACCCATCTCTACACCAGTGTTGGCTCTATTAACCGCTTACTTTCAAAAAACAACTTACGAGTTGTGAAATAATTCTAGATCCAACAATCACAAGTCGTGTGACTTGTTTCTATTACAATAATATCGGCTTGAATCAAAGGGAAGCGTGGCCAAGTACAATTTTGCATATGCAAATAAAGTGTACCGGTGACGATTATTGATGACGTTAATTACAATTGCAGCTGGGTCAAAGCTCCCTATCCAACAACCACTCGTTTTGAAACCTCTACAAATGCCTTGAGAGTGGAATAACACGGCGTATTGTGGTAGAAGCAATGTATTACAATGTAAATTTTGGTGCTATATTTGTCTATTTTTTTTTTTTTTTTTTAATGATTTTGGCAGATTTTTATATTCTCTTTATCAGTGTTAAGAACCTCCATATGTAATAGGTGACATACCTGATAGGTGTGACACATGTCGTCAGCGATTTTCCTGGAGGCAATCGTCTGCTGCAGCTGGATCTTTATCTGACTTAGTTCATGTGACGACGCTAAAACATAAAGTTAATATTCTCTATCACACAAACACACAGGAGCTTCATAGGGACAGGTGGAACTAAAATACAGGTGGTCTATACCGACAGGTGGAACTAAATAGGGACAGGTGGAACTAAAATACAGGTGGTCTATACCGACAGGTGGAACTAAAATACAGGAGGTTTATACCGACAGGTGGAACTAAAATACAGGAGGTTTATACCGACAGGTGGAACTAAAATACAGGTGGTCTATACCCACAGGTGGAACTAAAATACAGGTGGTCTATACCGACTGGTGGAACTGAAATACAGGTGGTCTATACCGACAGGTGGAACTAAAATACAGGTGGTCTATACCAACAGGTGGAACTAAAATACAGGTGGTCTATACCGATAGGTGGAACTAAAATACAGGTGGTCTATACCGACAGGTGGAACTAAAATACAGGTGGTCTATATTGACAGGTGGAACTAAAATACAGGTAGTCTATACCGACAGGTGGAACTAAAATACAGGTGGTCTATACCGATAGGTGGAACTAAAATACAGGTGGTCTATACCGACAGGTGGAACTAAAATACAGGTGGTCTATATTGACAGGTGGAACTAAAATACAGGTAGTCTATACCGACAGGTGGAACTAAAATACAGGTGGTCTATACCGACAGGTGGAACTAAAATACAGGTGGTCTATACCGACAGGTGGAACTAAAATACAGGTGGTCTATACCGACAGGTGGAACTAAAATACAGGTGGTCTATACCGACAGGTGGAACTAAAATACAGCTGGTCTTTACCAACAGGTGGAACTAAAATATAGGTGGTCTATACCGACAGGTGGAACTAAAATACAGGTGGTCTATACCGACAGGTGGAACTAAAATACAGGTGGTCTATACCGACAGGTGGAACTAAAATACAGGTGGTCTATATTGACAGGTGGAACTAAAATATAGGTGGTCTATATTGACAGGTGGAACTAAAATACAGCTGGTCTATACCGACAGGTGGAACTAAAATACAGCTGGTCTATACCAACAGGTGGAACTAAAATATAGGTGGTCTATATTGACAGGTGGAACTAAAATACAGCTGGTCTATACCGACAGGGGGAACTAAAATACAGGTGGTCTATACCGACAGGTGGAACTAAAATACAGCTGGTCTATACCAACAGGTGGAACTAAAATATAGGTGGTCTATACCGACAGGTGGAACTAAAATACAGCTGGTCTATACCGACAGGTGGAACTAAAATACAGCTGGTCTATACCAACAGGTGGAACTAAAATACAGGTGGTCTATACCGACAGGTGGAACTAAAATACAGGTGGTCTATACCGACAGGTGGAACTAAAATGCAGGTGTTCTATACCGACAGGTGGAACTAAAATACAGGTGGTCTATACCGACAGGTGGAACTAAAATACAGGTGGTCTATACCGACAGGTGGAACTAAAATACAGGTGGTCTATACCGACAGGTGGAACTAAAATACAGGTGGTCTATACCGACAGGTGGAACTAAAATACAGGTGGTATATAACGACAGGTGGAACTAAAATACAGGTGGTCTATAACGACAGGTGGAACTAAAATACAGGTGTTCTATAACAACAGGTGGAACTAAAATACAGGTGTTCTATACCGACAGGTGGAACTAAAATACAGGTGTTCTATACCGACAGGTGGAACTAAAATACAGGAGGTTTACACATGTAGAACAAAAGCACAAAGCCAGATATATGACAATATATTCATCCAGTTAGAATGCTATACTCACTAACAGTTATTTATATCTACCAATAAGAATCTGTATTTATTTATATCCACCAATAAGAAATCTGTATTTATCTATATCCACCAATAAGAAATCTGTATTTATTTATATCTACCAATAAGAATCTGTACTTATCTATATCCACCAATAAGAACTCTATACTTATTTATATCCACCAATAAAAAATCTTTTTTTATTTATATCCACCAATAAGAACTCTATACTTATTTATATCCACCAATAAGAACTCTGTATTTATTCATATCCACCTATAAGAACTCTGTACTTATTTATATCCACCAATAAGAAATCTGTATTTATTTATATCTACCAATAAGAATCTGTACTTATCTATATCCACCAATAAGAACTCTATACTTATTTATATCCACCAATAAAAAATCTTTTTTTATTTATATCCACCAATAAGAACTCTATACTTATTTATATCCACCAATAAGAACTCTGTATTTATTCATATCCACCAATAAGAACTCTATACTTATTTATATCCACCAATAATCTCTATACTCACTTGACTCCAGCAGAGTTTGACACTGTTTCTGCGAGTCCTCCAGACTACGAGTCAGTCGGTTGATGGTCTCGGCACGAGAGATCTGTGCCTTCTCTGCTGTCTGGTAGCTTTCCTCCAATTTCTTGCGCAATGTCTTGTTCTCGCCACTCTGCAGAATAAATGAAGTCATCTGATAAATATGACGTCTATTAAATGTGTAGCTAGGGACTATGCCATACAGCCTAATAAGTATATGTCTGTTTAATTATACCTTAAATGAACCATTTGTTTCAATCGAATTACACCCTATAGCTACCCATACAGTATCTCCTTTTTGTCGTTCAAATTTCTCTCTCTTATTTTTACAATGTTTATTGTTTTCTTTTTAAAAATAATTTGTATTGCGACATGATTATAATTGATACTGTATCAGTTGTTACAGTATAGTTGAAAACAAGGCATCTTTATGCCGTTACAACTTCTGCTCAATCCTTTTGTTTATTTCAGGCAATAATATATGTTACTTTAAATCAATCTGGAACAGAAATTAGTATGGGACAAGTTAGCCAGAGTGTCCTCATTTCTCCTACCCAGTCACTAAACACAATCACTAACATGGCTAATATTTACCAGATCAGAGATACGGGTGTTCAGCTCCTGAATTTTCTCGTTGGCGACCTTGACCTCTTGCTGGTGTTTACGCTGTATGCCTGCTATGACAACCTCGTGGTCATGGCGTGCACGGGCGAGACTTTCACTGTTGCCAAGGTCAAGAAGCTGCTGATTTAGACTCTCAATGTTAGACTCGGCCACGTGTAGCTTCCTCAGCACCTGAACAGACATACAAATCATACAGGTAACTTAATCATACAGGTGTACATACAGGTAATATAATCATACAGGTACATACACGTACATACAGGTACATACAGGTAACATAATTATATAGGTACATACAGGTAACATAATTATATAGGTACATACAGGTACACACAGGTAACATAATCATACAGGTACATACAGGTAACATAATCATACAGGTACACACAGGTAACATAATCATACAGGTACACACAGGTAACATAATCATACAGGTACACACAGGTAACATAATCATACAGGTACATACAGGTAACATAATCATACAGGTTCATACAGGTAACATAATCATACAGGTACATACAGGTAACATAATCATACAGGTACATACAGGTAACATAATCATACGTATTATGATTTTACAGGCCACAATACTAAGAGTAACCCCAGGTCCCCTCATCTTGATGCTCACTTAACAACTTTGAGATCTGTATGAGTACTAAGCTAGAAGAAAACAACTACCACCAATGACAAATGTTTTAATTAAGACTGCTTCACCCTCACCCACAATCTGGGAAAATCAAGGTTGGGAATTTGAAAAAAAAAAAGACCAATTCATATTCGATGACAAAGACTCAAGAAAAAGACAACAAGTGTTTCTTAACGCTTGACAGTTTTTATAAGTAGGATTGAGATTGTAACATCAAGACCTCTCTGACGACAGTACAGATTAAGATGGCAGATTGTAACATCCAGACCTCTCTGATGACAGATTAAGATGGCAGATTGTAACATCCAGACCTCTCTGACAGCTGATTAAGATGGCAGGTTGTAACATCCAGACCTCTCTGATGACAGATTAAGATGGAAGATTATAACATCCAGACCTCTCTGATGACAGATTAAGATGGCAGATTGTAACATCCAGACCTCTCTGACAGCTGATTAAGATGGCAGGTTGTAACATCCAGACCTCTCTGATGACAGATTAAGATGGCAGATTATAACATCCAGACCTCTCTGATGACAGATTAAGATGGCAGATTGTAACATCCAGACCTCTCTGATGACAGATTAAGATGGCAGATTGTAACATCCAGACCTCTCTGACAGCAGATTAAGATGGCAGATTGTAACATCAAGACCTCTCTGACAGCAGATTGTAACATCCAAGACTGGACAGATTGTAAATCAGCCCTCTCTGACGACAGATTAAGATGGCAGATTGTAACATCAAGCCCTCTCTGACAGCAGATTAAGATGGCAGATTGTAACATCCAGACCTCTCTGACGACAGATTAAGATGGCAGATTGTAACATCAAGACCTCTCTGACAGCAGATTAAGATGGCAGATTGTAACATCAAGCCCTCTCTGACAGACAGATTAAGATGGCAGATTGTAACATCAAGACCTCTCTGATGACAGATTAAGATGGCAGATTGTAACATCAAGCCCTCTCTGATGACAGATTAAGATGGCAGATTGTAACATCCAGACCTCTCTGACGACAGATTAAGATGGCAGATTGTAACATCAAGCCCTCTCTGACAGCAGATAAGATGGCAGATTGTAACATCAAGCCCTCTCTGACGACAGATTAAGATGGCAGATTGTAACATCAAGCCCTCTCTGACAGCAGATTAAGATGGCAGATTGTAACATCAAGACCTCTCTGACAGCAGATTAAGATGGCAGATTGTAACATCCAGACCTCTCTGACGACAGATTGTAACATCAAGCCCTCTCTGACGACAGATTAAGATGGCAGATTGTAACATCAAGCCCTCTCTGACGGCAGATTAAGATGGCAGAAGTCAGGTTTACGAACACTGTACTGTAGTAGACAGATTATAAACAAGCATGCTGGGTATTGCTAATACAATATATGTCCCCTCCTGGCCCCTGCTAAAAATAGTAACAGAGACCTTGACCCCAAAACCCTGAAACTTGAACTTGTAGCTATACTCATACTGAAGTTACATACCAACTTTCACCAACATACCCTGAAGCATGACTGAAAAAAGTGCGGAAAAATGAGTGGACGGTCTGACAAAAGGACAGACAAACAGATGGAAAGACGGACGGGGAGGAAACCAGTAGTCCCCCTGTTTTCACATGTAGGGGTCTAATAACTGATGACAGCTATATATTCCCCATTAATTCTTTCCGTACTCACGACGACTACACACGTCACAAAAACATGTTCTTGTATCCTTCATGACGACTACACACGTCGCAATTAACATGCCTTCCATCCTTTGTGACGACTCAAATCGTCGGAAAACATTGTGAAAAATGTTGATATTACTTGCTGGTTCAGCATAGTCATGCGAAGGAATTGACACGGAAATGATGTTTTTTAAGAAATAATAAGTAATGTAAATATTGTATAGATGAATTTTTTACACACCCGAAGCACATTCATTTGTTTAGATTGTCTATTTCAAAGAATTCCGCCAGTTCATGCCGTGTTGCTTACATATAGCTACAAAATGGCGGCCTCAAATTTACTTTCATTTTCTGCGAGATTGTGGAGGTGTTAAATACAATACTCGTTTATCATCAAAATAAGTAAGAAATACTTTTTACACAACGAAAAAACGATGTTTTGGCTGCATGATTACTTGCACACGTGTGACACATGTGCCAATCAACATGTCATTTCCCACGATTCTGTCTGGTGATTTCGCAGTATTCAAAGGGAAAATTGGGTAAAAGAGTTTCCGTACTCAGTACTCGTTCCATACGATAAACTTCATTTAATATTAAGCATCACACAACAGTAAAAGATCGTTTTATCGACTTCTGATGTGATAGCCATATGCTCCAATACACAAAGGACCTACCCAGAATTCACTTCCGGTAGCGGCCGCGAAATTTGAATGAGTACGTAAAGAGTTAAATGTAGCCTGATAAACAGACATTGAGTAAGCTTACCTCATCCTTGCTTTTTTTGATGACATCGATTTCTGTCTCTATGGCTTTATTACGGCCCAGGAGTTGGGAGTTATCTCCCTTACTCTCCCTTAGTAGATCCTGGACCTGCTTCAGGCTGGTTGTTGCTGCCTCCTGTTCACCTGGTAACACAAATTCTTCTGTTTAAAGTTCTTATCATTCAACAGATCAACATTCAATATGATTTGATCATCAAATCAATTTACCATTCTTATTGATATGACAAGTTTTAACTATTTTAACTCCAGAGGTTGAGCCAATGTCAGCTCCAAATCAATTGGTTTATCAGTGGGGTGCTGTGTGTGGGGTATCGATCCTGAAAGGTACATGTATGCAGGGCGACAAAATAAGAAATAGGAATTAATCCAAGTAGTAAAACATACTCAAGCATCACCAGTTTGTTGGTAATTTATTGGCCGACTAGTTTCACCTCTATATGCGAGGCTCCATTAGGACGAATTTATTGGTCGACTAGTTTCACCTCTATATGCGAGGCTCCATCAGGACTAGGGGCCGTGGTGGCCGATTGGTTAAGGTGTCCCGACACTTTAACACTAGCCCTCCACCTCTGGGTTGCGAGTTCGAAACCTACGTGGGGCAGTTGCCAGGTACTGACCGTAGGCCGGTGGTTTTTCTCCAGGTACTCCGGCTTTCCTCCACCTCCAAAACCTGGCACGTCCTTAAATGACCCTGGCTGTTAATAGGACGTTAAACAAAAACAAACAAACAAACCAAACCATCAGGACTAATTTATTGGCCAACTAGTTTCACCTCTATATGCAAGGCTTCATTAGGACCTGATGTACATGTAGCCTCACAAATACAAGCGAAACTAGTCGGTCAATAAATTACCCACTTACTGGTGACGCTTGGGTATGTTGTGATTGAAACTAGATGGATTAAGCTTTTTTTATCTTACATACTCTGGTTTATTCTACAACACAGTTCTACAGGTGAGAGATAAAGTTTGGAGCGTACCTTTCGCCACTGACACTTGATGTTTGAGTATGCGTATCTCCCGTCCCGTCTCCTGTTTGAGAATTTCGTACTCGTTGGTAATTTCCTCCAGCTTACGTCCCCGCGCCTTGTACAGCACCTGTAACTGGGAGTACTGCCGTGGGTCCAAGCCTGCAGTCTCCTCTGTGGGACAGGATACAATTGTTTAGGGACATTTCTGGGATATACACAACACACTACATTTGGTAAAACTTTAGTCTCAGTCAGCCCTAACAGCCACACCATACCAATGTAACAAAGATGACAATGAAATTTAACCAAAATACATTTTGATTAACTCATAAAATTTGCTCAATGTTTGTCGTTATCTTAAAAATTTAAGAAATTAAAAATGAAGCAAAAAATGACCTTTGGATGTGCACAGTTATAATGGCCAGAGGGAATAACACCTAGTTTTCCTATTGTACATTAAACATCAATTTGAAAACAGAAATGTCCCCAATATAAAGCCTCCACCCTTAGTGAAAAAAGTTTAGTACTCAATTTATCCTCAAACAAGCCCCCTCCTCCAGTGAAAAATTTGGTACTGTATTTATCCTCAAAGAAGCCTTAGTGTAAAAGTTTAGTATTGTATTTATCCTCAAATAACCCCCCCCCCCCCCCCCCCCTCCCCTAGTGTAAACATTTAGTACCCTATTTATCCTTAAATAACCCCTCCCCTAGTGTAAACATTTAGTCTTATATCTATCCTCAAAAAAGCTTCATCCCCTAGTGTACAAAATTAGTATTGTATTTATCCTCAAATAACCCCCTCCCCTAGTGTAAACATTTAGTACCCTATTTATCCTCAAATAACCCCCTCCCCTAGTGTAAACATTTAGTACCCTATTTATCCTCAAATAACCCCCTCCCCTAGTGAACATTTAGTACCCTATTTATCCTCAAATAACCCCCTCCCCTAGTGTAAACATTTAGTACCCTATTTATCCTTAAATAACCCCTCCCCTAGTGTAAACATTTAGTCTTATATCTATCCTCAAATAACCCCCTCCCCTAGTGTAAACATTTAGTACCCTATTTATCCTCAACTAACCCCCTCCCCTAGTGTAAACATTTAGTACCCTATTTATCCTCAAATAACCCCCTCCCCTAGTGAACATTTAGTACCCTATTTATCCTCAAATAACCCCCTCCCCTAGTGTACAAATTTAGTACTGTATTTATCCTCAAATAACCCCCTCCCCCTAGTGTAAACATTTAGTACCCTATTTATCCTCAAATAACCCCTTCCCCTAGTGTAAACATTAAGTACCCTATTTATCCTCAAATAACCCCCTCCAAGGCTCCAATGGTTTAAAGCTTAGTACTAAATTTGTCCTCAAACAAGCACCCTCCCATAGTTTAAATGTTTAGCACCATATTTATCCTCAAATAAACCCTTCCTCTAGGGAAAGTTTAATATCATAAATGGAGGATAGCTTATTTTTGAACCAAATTTAGTCTACTATTTCAAAATCAATAATTCTGCAAAAATGTAGCAAGATCTTATTGGTGGGCTGGAGCTTACAACCTGTGTTGCTATGTTAACGTACCAGACTTTTCCTCGAGGGCCTTAGGTTTCTCTCGTCTGGGGGACCCTGTGTCTTCCTCTCTCCCCTCCCCAGATGGACCATGCCTTCTCTGGTATTGTACTCTGTAGTCCTCCTGGTATTCTTTAGACCCATGTAACTTTCCAGGACCTCCACTTTGGTCATATGACCCATACGGGTCGTGACTTTGTCCCTCGTCATGGGTTACATAGGGGTCAGCACTGTTAGTGCGATAGTTTCTGTCGTCACTGACAGCTGATTGGCCATAGAAGTCCTGTGTGACCCCTGCTGCCTGGTACCCTTGAGAATGAGGTGGGACCTCTGCAGACTGGAAACCTTGGGAATGAGGTAAACTTGGGTATGGCTGAAAGCCTCCTCCTCTTGGCTGGTCCTCCGTGTACGTGTCGCTGTACATACCTGGGGGCTGGTTCTGGAGGTACGTCTGGCGGTCTTTGGAGATCCCTGTATTATTTCCACCCTCGGTCTCCTGTCGTATTGGAAGGTCAGGGTACCTAGTCGGGACATGGTCGTCCATTACCCCACTCTGGTAACCCCCATATCCACCCTGCATTCCCATTGGCTGTGGCTGGACCACATGACTGTCCTGTGTTGCCTGGCTTATCCAATCAAAAGCCTGAGGATTTATGTTATAACTAGGTGTAGCACTTTCTTGTTCACTGTTGCTATGGTATCCATCACTTTGGAACTCTTCACCAGCACTGGCTCCTGCTTGGATGTAATCTTGGAAGCCCTGTTGGTAATCCTGTGACCCCCGTAGGGCCTGGTCCCTGTACTCCTGTGAGCTCCTCAATGCTTGGTCCCTGTTGCTGTACTCCTGTGAGCTCCTCAAAGCTTGTTCCCTATACTCCTGTGAGCTCCTCAAAGCCTGCTCCCTATACTCTTGTGAGCTTCGTAGAGGCTGATCCCTCGTGAGTTTCTTACAGAGAAGTCTTCCTGCGAGCTCCGAAGGAGGTCCTGTGAGCCACGGACAGACATCTCCTGGGAGCTTCGAAGTGGATTTTCCTGGGAGCTCCTTACAGACGAGGCCTCGTAGATGGTGGCCAGGGACTGGGGAGGGATGAACAGGGGCGGTGGCAGGCAGACCTTGGTATGCAACAGGGGTCCACTGACCCCTCGCATCCAGGAAAGGGCCGTTCTCCGACTCGGCTCCATCTCTGTGAAATAATCAAAGGTATGTATTAGCTAGAGGGGATTCCCAGGTCCCAAATCAGCCAGTGTGTCAGGACAAACTACAGGTTGTTCTGTAGATAAATCACTTTTCACCTGTAGCCAGGCTCGGCTGTGAGTAAGTATACCCTTAGTGACAGCATCATTACACATTCAAAATGCATTTTTGATCCAAAGGATTACACCGTTTTAATAAATCAAATATTTTTTGGCTTTAATTGAATAAGAATTGATACAAGAGGCCCAATGAGCCTGTATCGTTTACCTGGCTCTACACCAACTCTGAAGTTGATTGAGGTCATTTCTACACATACTATGCTGATTACCTCTTTATTCAAATATCAGTGTATGCTTGGTTTTTCATATCAATAAATTTTCTAGTCCTTCATTCCAGCATAATATTTGCCTAATATCAGGTTTCAGAGGCTCTTGGCTATCGCAAAATTATTGTTGAGTAGATTTAAGTCGATTTCACCCCTGTGACCATGAATGTAGGTCAAGGTCATTTATTTGAACAAACTTCATAGACCTTCACCCCAGCATGCTACAGGCCCAATATCAAGTCCCTGGGCCTCTTGGTTATTGAGAAGAAGTCGTTCGAAGATTATAACTTATTTCACCCATGTGACCTTGAATGAAGGTCAAGGTCATTCATTTGAACAAACTTAGTAGCCCTTCACCCAAGCATGCTACAGACCCAATATCAAGTCCCTGGGCATCTTGGTTATTAAGGAGAAGTTGTTTGAAGATTATAGCCTATTTGACCCATGTGACCTTGAATGGAGGTCAGGGTCATTTATTTGAACAAACTTGGTAGCCTTTCACCCCAGCATGCTACAGGCCCAATATCAAGTCCTTGGGCATCTTGATTATTGAGAAGGAGTTGTTTGAAGATTATAGCCTATTTGACCCATGTGACCTTGAATGAAGGTCAATATGCAGGAAATGTTAAGATCACACACATTGAACTTGATGTCATATTCACACTTGAACTAAATGACACAGCTTTTCAGATAAACATATGATCGAGCACACAAGATGTTTGACTATTATTTATATGGAACACTACAGAATAATTACCCAGGGCTTTCATTCTTGGTGCCAAGATGGAGGCTGGCATTCGTCGACGGACCACCTTCATCTGATGTGATGGAGAACTCATCATCGTCAATCAAGTCATCAAACGCATTTGTCAGCAGCTGCTTCAACTGAAACAATAATAATCGTAAATCAGTGTGGGTATGGGTGATTCTCTACTGGATAGTAGACTCAAGCCCTACACTACATTCCAAGTAACAGTACTAGTGCTAGTTTCAAGAAGAAAACACGAACCAGAATACGAGAATGCGCTTTTCGAACCGAATTGCACCAACTTTAAATACCTTTATATTAGGCCTAAACCGAACTTGGAGACATCACCTTGGGAAATTTATCCCAGGATGATATATGGCAGGAAATGACCGGAAGTCAACAACAGTCATTAATGTAGATGTGTCGATAGTAGTCGAAGTATAACAGTGACGTCAACAACTCTGAGTTACGGTGAGTTACGGTGAGTTACTGTGAGTAACTCTGAGTTACAGTGAGTTACAGTGAGTTACGGTGAGTTACGGTGAGTTACAGTGAGTTACAGTGAGTAACTCTGAGTAACTGAGTTACGGTGAGTTACGGTGAGTTACGGTGATTTACGGTGAGTTACTGTGAGTAACTCTGAGTTACTGTGAGTTACGGTGAGTTATGGTGAGTAACTCTGAGTTACGGTGAGTTACTGTGAGTAACTCTGAGTTACGGTGAGTTACTGTGAGTTACGGTGAGCTATCATAAACAACTACAATATCTCTGTCCAGACATCCTTATCTCACTTTAAAACCTTTTTTTAATTTCTGAGTTTGTATATAAAATCAGTTTTTCCTTCTTTCATTATAAACTCACAAGGACATCATCCCAGATGTAAGCATATCATAACAATTGATAAAGTATGTCTCTACCACAATACAATATCTGTAATACAGAATACATTTCCGTTAATGTTTAAAGGTCTATATACGGCAGCACATACATGCATTTAAAATAACACACCAGTGACTCACAGAACATCCCAGACCAAGGATCTTGAATTCTGATAGTGACAGTGATTAGCTGACTTTACTGGCAGGAAGTAGATGGCACTGCGCCACAAACTTACATGCACATATAGCTATAGTCTATATGAATAAAAGAACTGCCGAAACAAAAGTTTGAGATGCTTAAGCTTGTAGCTATCAATTGGGTTTAATTCATTGTAGTCATAATTAAGTTGGTCTTACATGCCTAAACAAAAATTGAAAATGGTGAAAAACAAATTTAATTTTTGAAAATTAATTTGTGATTTTTTACATAGTAATTATGTTAATATCACTACCTTTTATTTATATATGTCAACAAACACATGAACTCAAACCAGGTCATAAACCCACCACTCAGCAGCTACGTACATACGGACTATTAATTATTTCACTCTTGTTAGTAAATTTTCAAAAGGTAAATGACACCCGCTGAAGTTCGTGTATTTTTTTCACTTATAAAAATCAACTAACTTGAGTAAAATAAATACCGTAACCTACAACCACTAACGTAATCTCTCATTATCTTGAAGTCCTGATTTACATGTTACCTGGCCTAATAAATGAGCTATGCCCTGTAGGTCTACCAGGGTATCCACCCCCACGACCGACTCCACCACATCCACGACTGAATCCAACCCTTCCATCTGGCTATTTACACTCATTTCTCATCACATTTTCTGTTACTAAAAATAGCATCCAGTTCTGTCACGTCACACAATGTTTCATGACCAATAATGACGATCACATCTTTACACACAGCAGTGATCACATGACCAATCTTTACACACAGCAGTGATCACATGACCATTATTTACAAATAGCAGTGATCACATGACCAATCTTTACACACAGCAGTGATCACATGACCAATCTTTACACACAGCAGTGATCACATGACCATTATTTACAAATAGCAGTGATCACATGACCATTATTTACAAACAGCTGACTGGCAGTCCTGGTCTCATCCCAAATGAAGTGTAAGATTATATCAATCATGTTATGACAATTATAGTATCCAATATGACTTTGGACCTTGTATTACAAGTATATAGTAAATAATTACTATTAGTACCTATAAAGGTTTGCCAAGAACAGGCTCAAGCAAGTTATGTCAGGCAGCTAAAATTGTAAATCATATAATGAATAAAACGGCCTTAACTAAAGAATCAGAGTACTTCTGACTGATGTGACACGATCACTGCAGGGTCAATACCAACTTTTCATTCATGAAGGAATCAAGTCACAAAGTAGCATCATCTTCCATTAGATCCACACATCACAATACATCCATACACAGACAACATTATACAATCACCACATGTTCAGTCCATAGAGTGGCTATACCTCCAAAACCACAATATTCCACACCCCATCACTACACTTACAGTCACAATATACCCCCCACACACACCATCACCACACCCGCAGGCACATTCTCAAAACCTCTGACCTTGACCCCAGGAAACCTGCTTTGGGCAACCATTACAAAATTACAATCACAGAATCAAAGAGGATTAGAAATAAGACCAAACCAATAAGATGTAGATAGGGGAAATGTAGGCCAATTTTAAGCCAAGAAGTCATGTTGATGGGGAGAGATACTCTTTAAAATGTAGGCCAAGCCAAGAAGTCATGTTGATGAGGGAGAAATACTCTATAAATGTAGGCCAAGCCAGGAAGTTATGTTGATGGGGAGAAATACTCTATAAATGTAGGCCAAGCCAAGAAGTTATGTTGATGGGGAGAAATACTCTATAAATGTAGGCCAAGCCAAGAAGTTATGTTGATGAGGGAGAAATACTCTATAAATGTAGGCCAAGCCAAGAAGTCATGTTGATGGGGAGAAATACTCTATAAATGTAGGCCAAGCCAAGAAGTCATGTTGATGGGGAGAAATACTCTATAAATGTAGGCCAAGCCAAGAAGTTATGTTGATGAGGGAGAAATACTCTATAAATGTAGGCCAAGCCAGGAAGTTATGTTGATGGGGAGAAATACTCTTGAAAATGTAGGCCAAGCCAAGAAGTTATGTTGATGGGGAGAGATACTCTAGAAAATGTAGGCCAAGCCAAGAAGTTATGTTGATGAGGGAGAAATACTCTATAAATGTAGGCCAAGCCAAGAAGTTATGTTGATGGGGAGAAATACTCTATAAATGTAGGCCAAGCCAAGAAGTCATGATGATGGGGAGAAATACTCTATAAATGTAGGCCAAGCCAAGAAGTTATGTTGATGGGCAGAAATACTCTATAAATGTAGGCCAAGCCAAGAAGTCATGTTGATGGGGAGAAATACTCTTGTAAATGTAGGCCAAGCCAAGAAGTCATGTTGATGGGGAGAAATACCCATAAATGTAGGCCAAGCCAAGAAGTTATGTTGATGGGGAGAAATACTCTTGAAAATGTAGGCCAAGCCAAGAAGTCATGTTGATGAGGGAGAAATACTCTATAAATGTAGGCCAAGCCAAGAAGTTATGTTGATGGGGTGAAATACTCTTGAAAATGTAGGCCAAGCCAAGAAGTTATGTTGATGGGGAGAAATCCTCTGGAAAATGTAGGCCAAGCCTATTAGAAGTCATGTTGATGAGAAGAATTACTTCAACGAAACTTGTTTATTTTCAGATCATGACAATTTTCCAAAATGGACTATAAAGCTTTAATTAAGTCGGAGTTTATGAGGTTACATGTACTTCATGCATGGTGAATGTAAAGTTAAGGCTTTGTATGATTATAATCATTCATTCACAAGAATCTCATTTAATTACTGCTTTCTCCTAAATCAATATTGCCGTAAAACAAAATCTAGACATCTTGTGATAATTCACAATCTACTTCCTTACGATTGCCCATTAATTTGATGGTTTTGTACATATCCTTATCTGGAGGAAACTTCATGAAAATGACCCAAATCAACATCCTGCAATGCTTTCAGGCCCAGACTATAGTTAAAATTACCCAGATCAACATCCTGCAATGCTTTCAGGCCCAGATTAAAGATGGCATATTACATGCTATAATATACTGAATTACTTTGGATTTGTTTAAAAATGTATTTCCTGCATACAAAAGGAGTCTATTGTATATTTTAAACAAAGTACAATGTATTTCTCCTCTTATTGAATTGAAAGATAAACTGAAAATTTACAAACAACACCATACAAACAACGACATACGAACACCATACAAACAACGACATACAGCACCATACAAACAACGACATACAAACAATGATGTACAAACAACACAAACAACAACATACAAACAATGATGTACAAACAACACAAACAACATACAAACAACACACAAATTACAACAACAACATACAAACAACGACATACAAACAACGACATACAAACAATGATGTACAAACAACACAAACAACAACATACAGACAACACCATACAAACAACACACAAATTACAACAACACCATACAAACAACACACAAATTACAACAACACCATACAAACGACATACAAACAACGACATACAAACAACACCATATAAACAACACCATACAAACAACGACATACAACATACAAACAATGATGTACAAACAACACAAACAACAACATACAGACAACACCATACAAACAACACACAAATTACAACAACACCATACAAACAACAACATACAAACAACATACAAACAATACTATACAAACAACGACATACAAACAACAACATACAAACAACAACATACAAACAATACTATAAGAACAACAACATACAAATTAAGACAACACCACACAATGACCATGAGGAAATGAACTTGCTTGTGGATCACGGTGCTGAGGTAGCACTGTTGGGACACAAACTATAACACTCACAATTAGATTGCCTTGGCCTAATCCACCCCCATCAATACATACTACCAATTCTAACAAGGGTTTTACACCTGATCAATACACAAGAGGATGATTTCTGTCCCCACTGACAGGTAACAAATATGATGGGATGTCCTCATCACTAGTATTGACCGTCTGCTGGTCAAGTCTATCAGCTTCTGTAGGACGTTAAGGGTTAATCTACCTGTATAATGATGAGCACCTGTAGGTCGTTAAGGGTATATGTCTATTGGTTTAATGACCAGCTCCTGTATGTCGTTAAGGCCATCAGTATAATGACCAGCTCCTGTATGTCGTTAAGGCTATCTGTATAACGACCAGCTCCTGTATGTCGTTAAGGCTATCCGTATAACGACCAGCTCCTTTAGGTCGTTATAAGGGTACCAGATATACGTGTAAGTCTATCTACATGTATAATGCACTTTTCTTTTTTAAACGTCAAATATCAAAATATTTATTTTAATTCGATTTAATTAATTTTCCTGCACTGACCCCAAATTCCAGCAGTGACCCCACATTCCAGCAATTTCCAACACTGACCCCAAATTTGAGCACTTTTCCAGCTTTGACCCCAAAATTACAGCACTTTTCCAGCATTGACCCCAAAATCCCAGTAAATATCCACAAAAAAATAAAATTCAAATTCAATCTAGTTGCAGCATTGAGATGTACTACAATGTACCAATGTACTTATGTTCCGTGTTTGGTGGGAATAGCCGTCATGGTGTGTGAAGTTGAGCTAAACATACAGAATTAGTGTAAAAATAATAAAATATCCCATGAGGGACTATCTATAAGTTTAATATCTCATTCAAACAAAACTGTAAAAAAGTACATTATGTTAAGGCTCAACGCAGCGACTGCCATTTTTTGTTACATTTTGTATTAGAGGTATGCATTCATGCCGCGATATGCATATGATTGTCCTTTTAGAACCATTAACAACCTTTTAAGCAGGGTGAGAAATGATTACTGATGGTAATTTATGGACGTATGCAGAGTAAAAAACATCAGTGTCGGTTAAAATTTGGAAAAGACCTGTGTCGGTGATAAGGAATTATACAGGTCATCGATATAAGTGCTTTAGGAGACAGCAACAGCCGTAATACAAATATAATATTCAGCACAGCAGCAAAATCTGCATCAGCATGACATATTTGTTTGTCGTGAATGACGTTACTTCTCTTATTGCTAACGAGTAAACAATTTAATATTGTCTATATGAAACATACCATTAATTGTGTCACCAAGGTGAAAAATATAGTTTTCATGGTGAATATGATATTTCTTATTGATAACAATTTTCCGAGTATTAAATATCTTATCTAATTCAATATTTTATTAATATCAGGAGCTATATATACTGATAGTGTTAGTTATTTCAAGTAAAAACTTTTTTGCTGTGATACGTACATGTAAATGACCCTGGCTGTACAATGTTAATAGGACGTTAAACAAAAACAAAAAAAACAAACCAAAGTGATACATAAAATACAGTACAGCTAGTTTACACAGTTAAAATGATCACCTAAGAATCCGCCACTTTTCCAAAACAGGCTATACCTTTAACTCTAATTAGAACCTCCTATTGTTCTCATCCTGTTATAACAATAGGATATATTGGCTAAGTAGGAAGACCTACAGGGGCTGGCCCCGGGGGATGGGGAGGGATCTACTTGTGTTTCCACCTAAGCAGGGGCGTCCTTCATTTACATGTATGTGAAATCTGCATTAATCGCGCCCTATCTAGGCATTTGTAATAAACAATGTTAACTGGTGCGGCGATATAGGACTTAGTATATTGTGATACACACATAAACCTAGGACGTCAGACCTAATGAGCAAATGGCGTGACTTATAATATACCCAAGTTATATAATATACCCAAGTTATATAATATACCCAAGTTATATAATATACCCAAGTTATATAATATACCCAAGTTATATAATATACCCAAGTTACATAATATACCCAAGTTATATAATCTCACCAACCTTGGGTATCCCCTTTTCATAAAAAAAATCAAATCATAAAATTATGATAAATGTGCAATTTGGAAAATTGGTGTGACCAAAACCCAACAGACATTGAACTCCCTTCTCCACTAAAAACAAAACCCAACACACATTGAACTCCTTCTCCACTAAAAACAAAACCCAACACACATTGAACTCCTTCTCCACTAAAAACAAAACCCAACACACATTGAACTCCTTCTCCACTAAAAACAAAAAGCATCCAACTTAAAAACTGACCGGTTGCAATGTGCCATGTATGGACATTTATTTGCTTGTTCAGAGCTCGAGCAGACCAAAATACGTCCCAAACAAATGATATTCCATTGGATATTTAGGTAATTCTTGTGTCTGACCAAGAAATTAAACTTTAGGATTAGTTTTCCGACCAGTTAATATATATATAGAGGCCAAGGGCATAGCATGTGATACATAGGCATACATGTGCGTTAGAAGTGTTTGGTCTTCATCGGCTTGATTATTACCACAGAGAATTTTAAAATGTATATTTGAGAAATATGTACAGCTGTTTCTATGATTTTCCGTGATGAAAATATTGTTCTGAATCGATCATCTGACAGAGTAGTACTAATGAGCGTTTCAAACAGAATTACCACACTCGCATTGAATAATAATCGCCACCTGAGAGTAGAGGCACAGTGCGTCGAAAACGGACATAATGCGGAAGCTATAGCTACATGACAAGAGGCCCAATTGGGCCTCAAATTTGAGTTTGACCCATTAAGGATTAGCTCCGGATTAGCAAGGGCCAAAATGCACATACCATGAAACTACCGTCATGTACTCATAACTCTACTAACCAAGTTTGAATTATTTCTATTGGCAATTCAACAAATGATGCTCAAAAATAGGATTTCTTTGAAAGCGGTTCAGGATTTTTTGAGAAGCCGAAAATGTGAACTGTTTACTGATCAACAGACGCACAATGACGGATAAATACTGATCAACAGACGCACAATGACGGATAAAAGGCTTCTTCTCAGGAGACATAACACATTTTAACCATATTTTTTTTCAAATGAAGATTTCTGTATTTTGTTAATAAAGATTATTTTTCATTTCAAACCTTTACTTGTTTTTCTTTTTTCAAGAATGCAATAATTCATATAACATTTAAGTCGTTACCACTTGTTAAGTATTCATGTGTAGATCAGGTTAGCTGATAATTTAAGTTCCTCTAATCTATAATCAAGCCACTTATATCAGGGGTACCGGGGTCATCACTCCGAATATTAACTTCCTTAAGCGGAATTGATGTTCATGAATAGACTTGGCTCTCAGAGCCCAAATTGATATCATTTCATCTTATTTTACCTCCTGCATAAAGTCAAGACATACCCAGCTAGTGTACATGTATATATTATATACTGTGCTATCGGATTAAAGTCCAAGTACAATGAGAACTCTGTACCATCATAATGGAAACTTATCTGAAATTACCTGTACTGATGTTAAACCATTAGCTACCACAATCAACCCGAACTAAGGTCGAAAGATGACTTACAGGTCCGACAATGTTTTGATAATACTGCTATGAATCCTGTTTATTTTTTCCATGTCAGGCGCCTGGTTTTTTACAAATAATTTAAATACTTCAACCATTATATGTCAGGCCTGATCATGAGTAAAAGGGTATTTTCTATGGACAAGGCAGTCTGTATGGGGTTTCAATACATATCAAATTAGCCAATTTAAAAATGAAATCAAGCTATTCACAGTTTTAATACATAATTACACGAGCTAACTGGGGTTTAAATGTCCTCATTAACAAGCCGTCGTGTTGTATGCGGGTAATTTACTGTGTAAAAGACTTTAAAATTCCACAGATCATGAGATCATCAGTCTAACGACTTACAATGATAAGGAATTTACTTTATGATTAACCACGGGAGTTTTTAACACAGGGAACACAAACTCTCGTCACATTAATAGTTGTTATCTCCCCTTTCCAGATCGGTTGTTATGACAACAGATTGTTGCTCCCCTGTTTTGTTCCTATATAGCTATTACCTGGTCATAGACCCCAGTAACATGTGTTGCCTCCCCTTTCCAGATCGGTTGTTATGACAACAGATTGTTGCTCCCCTGTTTTGTTCCTATAAAGTCTATAGCCTGGTTGCGGACCCCAGTAACATGTGTTGTCTCCCCTTTCCTGATCGGTTGTTATGACAACAGATTGTTGCTCCCATTTTTTTTATCCTTTAAAGCCATAGACCCCAGTAACATGTGTTGTCTCCCCTTTCCTGATCGGTTGTTATGACAACAGATTGTTGCTCCCATTTTTTTTATCCTTTAAAGCCATAGACCCAGTAACATGTGTTGTCTCCCCTTTCCTGATTGGTTGTTATGACAACAGATTGCTGCTCCTCTAATTTGTTCCTATATAGCTATTACCTGGTCATAGACCCCAGCAACACATGGCTATTTACATTATTCCTATTGTGACATTGTCAAGTACCAGCATTTCATGTAGGTAAAAATCCAGGCCAATAGCTTTGTTTGTATAACAAGGTACAAAACAAAACTGACAGCTCCATTGTACAGTGGAAACATTCAGACTGCCAACTCAGTGTTTGCTCACCTTTGAACTATAATGCCTAAAACAATTTAATAAAAATTCAGGTAAATAGCACTTTATTTACATTAACAATTCTACAGCCTTTCACAATTTGATGAGAGATTTAAGGCGTTGGTACCCCCAGTAAGACAGAAATAGTGTAAATGAAGGCTACCCCTGCAAATATATCTTATCTGGAAATATACAGGTATTCACAGTATCATCTCCTGCTTTGTCAAATAGATAAAAAAAAAATAACATCCTCAAACTTGCAATATATTACTGTACATACACACCTATTTCAGATATATATATAAAATTATCTGCATGTAAATCTAGGATATACGCATCAGACCATGTTCCTAATATTTTCTGCAGTTTTTACTTGTAGTGGCTCTACAGATATCAACCCCACTCTCCTGGAATCTAGTTCCTTGGTTATGTATTTAAGCATTGATGTCATTTTTTTTTAGTTTCATTGGGGTAATGAAACAAATTTTGTTTGCAAACTGTATGAATCCGCATAGCGGATTCTTACAGAAGTTTGCAAACAAAATTTGTTTCATACCCCGATGAAACTAAAAAATAATTGACATCAACGCTTATAATTAATTGATACAGATAAATACAGATGATAGTATCCAATCCATATTTATACCCTTGAGACCACAGATGATAGTATCCAATCCATATTTATACCCTTGAGCCCACAGAATGCCATCCATATTTATACCCTTGAGCCCACAGAATGCCATCCATATTTATACCCTTGAGCCCACAGAATGCCATCCATATTTATACCCTTGAGCCCACAGAATGCCATCCAGGGCTTTTTCTCACTAATTTGGGAAAGGGCCTTTTTGTCTCATTTAGGGAAGAAAATTGGTAAATTCGGAAAGAAATTTTCAGGAGTAAACTGCAAATTTTGGGAATTTGGCTTAAATATGATCATGAAATAATTTCAATTGGGAATGGGGCCCATTTACAGCCTCAAAAAGCCCCCAGAAAAAAACCTTGCCATCCATATAGATATAAAATTCTACATGTCCAAGGATGCCAAGATTTGTGGTAGACATCCGTGTTTAAATCAACTACTCTCATGCAGTCCCTGGTCGTGGAGACAGGATAAAAACCCAGTAAACCAAAGCTTCGCAGATTTATATACTCTAACATTACCTGGTTTACATCAAGTACTGAACTTTAATTTTCAGAATATATTACCAGTGTAAAGTGTTCCTGTATGACCTGAGGGGACACAGCTCCCCCAGACAGTCCTCCCCTATATAACCTAGCAGCTATCTACCACAGTAATGCTGTAACATTAGATCAATAAATCGTCAGAATGACCCAGGAAACTCCAGGTGTAATTAAACTGTCCAGGTGTAAATCACACTCCTTGTCCTTATCTACACAGGACAAATATATATAAACACTTAAATTGGTTAAATTTATTGATCAATATTGATCGGTCTAGACATTCTATTATGTCTGGATGAACGACATTACATCCATTTGTATATTTGACCATCGGATTCTCTTACAGCAAAGTGTCCATCCAGGGCTTTTTCTCGCTGGTTTGGGAAAGGACCTTTTGTCTCATTTTGGGAAGAAAATTTGCGAATTGGGAAAGATTTTTTCAGGAGTAATCTGCAAATTTTGGGAATTTGGCTTAAATATGAAATAATTCGAATGGGGCCCATTAACGGCCCCAAAAAGCCCCCAGAAAAAGTCCTGCTATCTCTTATATAGATGTCACCCTGAAATACAGCACCATGATCATGATCAGTCCTCCCTGAAATACACCACTGTGAGTCTTCAATGTCCATGAGACTAAACAATTACCAGGATGACAAATGTACAAGTTATATTGATAAAACATGACCATATCCCCACGACCATTGATAGGAGAATGAATTATTAAAACACCTCTATATCGTACTGTGTATTTAACAATTAAAAATCGAGAAATCACTCGCACTCTCCCCAATAACGGAGAATTGTACAGAGCTGTATCTATGGATTTTAACCATCCGTGAATCACCAACACACTAGAGACGTTTGATATTGTTATATATTGTTATATATTGTTCATTTTGTATGTATTTATTTGTTGTGTTTTGATAAATGGGCAGATTACCTCCAAATGTATGTCCTGTCAATTAACACAAACACGACGAAACATGGCTGCAGTGAAAAAAATTCGGTGTTTTATCAAGGTAGTTTAATTTTCTCCGGCATACATCTCTGATTAATTCAAATTCAAAGCCTTAAATTTCTTCACTTGGGGTATAAAAATAACACCTTATATAGAACAAATTGAGGTTTATTTATGAAATGATCATTTAAAAAGAGGGGTAAAGAATTATACACCAATATATAAATCAAACAAGCTTACAATCGGCCACAATATACCTTCCCTCATTATAAAGTATTTACTACAAACATACTAAATGCTCTGCCATCTTAACCACACAAGCTGTCAGACTGCCAACTAATTATAAACAAGATCAACTTTATAATGTAAACAATATAGTAAACTTTGTACCGGCCCCACTTAATTTTGTCTACCACCCCGTGACTCTCAGCTGGTGTACTATATCCCGACATATATATATGTCGAGGGTATCACAGCTGGTGTACTGTACCCCCCGACATATATATATGTCGAGGGTATCACAGCTGGTGTACTGTACCCCCCGACATATATATATATAGAGGGGTATCACAGCTGGTGTACTGTACCCCCCGACATATATATATAAGGGGGTATCACAGCTGGTGTACTGTACCCCCCGACATATATATATGTCGAGGGTATCACAGCTGGTGTACTGTACCCCCCGACATATATATATAAGGGGGTATCACAGCTGGTGTACAGTACTCCCCGACATATATATATAAGGGGGTATCACAGCTGGTACTGTACCCCCGACATAAGGGGGTATCACAGCTGGTACCCCCGACATATATATATAAGGGGGTATCACAGCTGGTGTACTGTACCCCCCGACATATATATATAAGGGGGTATCACAGCTGGTGTACTGTACCCCCCGACATATATATATAAGGGGTATCACAGCTGGTGTACTGTACCCCCCGACATATATATATAAGGGGGTATCACAGCTGGTGTACTGTACCCCCCCGACATATATATATAAGGGGGTATCACAGCTGGTGTACTGTACCCCCCCGACATATATATATAAGGGGGTATCACAGCTGGTGTACTGTACCCCCGACATATATATATAAGGGGGTATCACAGCTGGTGTACTGTACCCCCCCGACATATATATATAAGGGGGTATCGCAGCTGGTGTACTGTACCCTCCCGACATATATATATAAGGGGGTATCACAGCTGGTGTACTGTACCCCCCGACATATATATATAAGGGAGTATCGCAGCTGGTGTACTGTACCCTCCCGACATATATATATAAGGGGGTATCACAGCTGGTGTACTGTACCCCCCCGACATATATATATAAGAGGGTATCACAGCTGGTGTACTGTACCCCCCCGACATATATATATAAGGGGGTATCACAGCTGGTGTACTGTACCCCCGACATATAAATACAGTAAAACTCTCACTTGTGTCGAACACGCTTGAATCAAATACATCGAATGAGTCCAATGTTTTAATCAGTCCTGATTTTTTCCCTTCTTTATCTTAGTAAATTAAACACAGATGATTCGAACACTGATGAATCTAATACTGCGGTTGTATCGAATATATATTGTGGTCCCTCCCTTCTAAACTATACCAAAATTTCCATTTTCGTGTCAAACCCCTGTGTATTAACCGACCCCCCCCTGCGTACTGACCGACCCTTCTGTGTACTGACCAACCCCCTTAATGACCAACCCTGTGTACTATCTGACCCCCTGTGTACTGACCAACCCCCCCTTAATTACGGACCCTGTGTACTATCCGACCCCCAGTGTACTGACCGACCCCCCCCCATGTTTTGACCGTCCCCCCGTGTACTGACCGACCCCCCCCCCCATGTTTTGACCGTCCCCCCGTGTACTGACCGACCCCCCCCCATGTTTTGACCGTCCCCCCGTGTACTGACCGACCCCCCCCCCATGTTTTGACCGTCCCCCCGTGTACTGACCGACCCCCCCCATGTTTTGACCGTCCCCCAGTGTACTGACCGACCCCCCCCCCATGTTTTGACCGTCCCCCCGTGTACTGACCGACCCCCCCCCCCCCCCCCCCCCCCCCCCGTGTAGCTGACCGTCCCCCCGTGTACTGACCGCCCCCCCCATGTTTTGACCGTCCCCCAGTGTACTGACCGCTATCCCTATGTTTTGACCGTCCCCCCATGTACTGACCGCTCCCCCTATGTTTTGACCGTCCCCATGTGTACTAACCTCATTGTGCTGCTGTTCCTCCTCCTGTCGGTATTCCTCCTCCTGAGCATTCTGCAGCACCTGTCCGTCAAAGTTTAGGGAGGTACCTGGATTCATCAGACTCAGGTTTGTACTCATCGTACCAAAGGGGCCGCCATCATCATATCACGGCACTGTACAGCCCAATCTACAGCCAACGAAAACATGAGTTAATAAATTTAAAACATCTGGTAGGGGGCGCCATCATCATATCACGGCACTGTACAGCCCAATCTACAGCCAACGAAAACACAAGTTAATAGAACATCCGGTAGAGGGCGCCATCAATCTACAGCCAACGAAAACATGAGTTAATAAAATACCAGGTAGAGGGCGCCATCATCATATCACGGCACTGTACAGCCCAATCTACAGCCAACGAAAACATGAGTTAATAAAATATCCTGTAGAGGGCGCCATTATCATATCACGGCACTGTACAGCCCAATCTACAGCCAACGAAAACATGAGTTAATAAAATATCCTGTAGAGGGCGCCATTATCATATCACGGCACTGTATACGTACAGCCCAATCTACAGCCAACGAAACATGAGTTAATAAAATATCCGGTAGGGGGCGCCATCATCTTATCACGGCACTGTACAGCCCAATCTACAGCCAACGAAAACATGAGTTAATAAAATATCTGGTAGAGGGCGCCATTATCATATCACGGCATTGTACTGATGACCTTTGATATGTGTGTATTTCACTTTCATGACGAATTGCCAATTTGTCGATGTCATCGAAGCAAACCATTTCGTCACAGCATGCATCTGAAGCAATCCATTTCGTTACAGCATGTTCATTTATACGCTTTGTGGGATGAAATAACTTGAAACAAATTGACAGATTATGCAAGCTATGCACTCTAGGCATGCTAATTCGGATATAAAAAAATCACTTCCAAGATTGTGGAAGAAGTCATTTGATTGGCTAATCCAAAGGTCACCACGACGTGACCCCTTATGGGATGTTGTTAGATGTTCATGTAACGTAGTGAGAATGACTATCTAGATTTTAATTAGATTGGTCAACAGTCTGTAACAAATAAACACGAGCATCTTCGGGATGCAAACAAATAATTTATTCACTTTCAATTTGAAAGATAAAAAGAGAATGTGCAACTTAGTATTATACAACAGCCTGGTTTTGTCTTCAGTCAATCATAATGACTCAATAGATATATGTAGCTCTTTTAATTATACACATAATACACACACACATTAATTGTAAGTGCTGAAAGATAAACCAACAACAAGTTACACAGATATTATGGTATCTATTAAGATATGATATGTAGTAGTATAGATTATATATAAATTATACGCAATCACATGTACACGATATATAATTTGGTAAATGGGCCAAGATCAAAGATTCGTCTGACTTGGGATGTTTTATGCAATTCCTTGATGGAGAACTTGAAGTGGAAATCAGCACACGTAAATATTCATAAAAAAATATAACCCCCTACTCCTACAGTATCAACAAGGGTGTACCACTCAAAAAGTCGGATGGAAGGTGAGCTTTGATCAAGTTTGAATTTCAGTTTCAATCCAACTAAATATTCAAATGCACGCAAACTTCAGTAGGTAGTACCTTTGTTATTCTTAAATATCAATTCATGTTATTCTTTTTGTTGTATATGACAATGATTTAGAGATGAAAAATGGAAGAAAAATGGACCAAAAATGGGCGTGCGAGCAGACGATGAAGTATGCTATCTATTTTAGAGCAGTTTTGCACCAGGCAATTTGATTGGTCGACAGCTCTGTAACAATACTAACTATAATTTTTCTTGCATTAAATATTCCACAATTGATACCATTGTCCGATTTTCAAGAATCACGTGAAAATCAGTATGAATACATGGCATGTTTTAATTGCTGGTTCTTCGGTCAACCCTAGGCCTGTTTGTATTGATTCTTAAATTGGGAATACAATGTAAGGAAATAGAACACTTTAAAAGGGTACTGATGGGGCAATAAAAGTTGGAAATTCTGTAAGGAATTTAATAAAGGAAGAAGAAACAAATCTTAGACAAGATTGTTTTGTGAAGATTTAAGTCTAGTATCTCAGGAAGGCATCTTGTGTATCTGTGTGAGAGAGTGAGCGTACATCTGTGGATTATAGTAGCATCTATATATAGCTATAATATGTGAGTATTAGATCCACAGAGACACAGACAGCTACAATACTAAACAATCAGATCCATCGTATCAAAGTAATTAAATAAAGTGATCCCATTAAGTCTTAGGAGGGCTTCTGAAGTACGGTGGCAATCATATGAACTTTGTAGAAGTTAGACAAACTGACAGTGAAGCATATATACTTAAATTTTATTGTGATACCCTTTCAGCTGAGCCAACATATGCATATTATCAAACTTTCATTCCATGCTGAAAATGTTAACCAGAATGAATTCCAATAGAAATCAAAACAAATCAGTCAAAAATGTGATTTCCCTATATAAACTAGGGGCAAACTTGTGACCCCAGGGTCATGAAATTTAAAATTTCAATAAAGAACCATAAGACCCTGCAAACTATAAAGAGTATTTGATTCCACCTTATTTCAGTCTTGAGAAGAAGATTTTTGAAATTTCAGTCAATTTGAACCTTTTTAGCCCCGTCCATCAGCCCCGGGGGGGTCAGTCAGGGCCAACATGTGCATGCCATCAAACTGTCATCCCACGCTGACAATGTTTACAAAATAAGAATGAATTCCAAAACCAATAAAAGTTAAAAATGTTATTTCCCAATATAAACTATAGTAAAGTTTAGCCCCGCCCCAGGGGCAAACTTGAGACCCCAGGGTCATGAAATTCACAATTTTGGTAAAGAACCTTCAAACCCAGCCATCTATGAAGTGTATCTGATTCTATCATATCTGAGAGTAGAGAAGAAGATTTGTGAAATTTCAGTCAATTTGGCCCTTTTTAGCCCCGCCCATCAGCCCCTGGGGGTCAGTCAGGGCCAACATGTGCATGCCATCAAATTGTCATCCCATGCTGACAATGTTTACAAAATTAGAATGAATTCCAATAGAAATAAAACAAATTAAAGTCAAAAATGTGATTTCCCTATATAAACTATAGTAAAGTTTAGCCCCTCCCCAGGGGCAAACGTGAAACCCCTGGGTCATGAAATTTACAATTTTGGTAAAACACCTTAAGACCCTTCCATCTATGAAGAATGTTTGATTCCAGCATATCTGAGAGTAGAGAAGAAGATTTTTGAAGTTTTAGTCAATTTGACCCTTTTTGGCCCCGCCCCTCAGGCCCCTGGGGGGTGGGGACCATATAATTTACAATTTTGGTTGACCTTTAGCCATAGAAGCTTCCTGCCAAATTTCATAGAATTTGGTTTATGGGTTTTGGAGAAGAAGTCGAAAATGTAAATTGTTTACGGACGCACGACGGACGACGCACGACGGACGACGCACGACGACGGACAAAAGGGGATTAGAATAGGTCACTTGAGACTTTGTCTCAGGTGACCTAAAAAATCACTTCCAAGATTGTGGAAGACGTCATTTGATTGGCTAATCCAAAAGGTCACCGCGACGTGATCATCATGACCCCTTTATGGGATGTTGTTAGATGTTCATGTAACGTAGTGAGAATGACTATCTAGATTTTAATTAGATTGGTCAACAGTCTGTACAAAATAAACACAGAGCATCTTCGGGATGCAAACAAATAATTTATTCACTTTCAATTTGAAAGATAAAAAGAGAAAGTGCAACTTTAGTATTATACAACAGCCTGGTTTTGTCTTCAGTCAATCATAATGACTCAATAGATATATACGTAGCTCTAGATCTTTTAATTATACACATAAATACACACACATTAATTGTAAGTGCTGAAAGATAAACAAACAACAAGTTACACAGATATTATGCAGTGGCGTAGGAAGCGGGGGGGCAGGGGGGGCAATTGCCCCCCCACTTTTTTCAGTGGGGGGGCAAACATATCTTTTTGCCCCCCCCACTTTTTGACATCCAAAATCTAAAAAAGGGGAAAAAACACGAATTTATATATTCATTTCGATAAATATCTGTATATTTTCGAACCGATAATGTTTTCTTGAAGGCAACGATAAAAACTGTATCTTGTACATCCGGAACATTCCGACTTTTATACTAGTATATCAATCCTCAGACCTGTGTGTCGGTCGTCTGCAATAGCCTGGTAAGTCAATATTTATATCTTAATACGAAATTTTCATCACATAGATTCAATAAGTTGATGATAATTTGTGAAGTTAATTGAGTTCATAATGAGAACAAGACAGAAACACAACATGAATAAGAATGCGCGGTTTTAACGTGAATAGAGTGATATTAATTACCGACAGGTACGAGGAAATACAAAAAAAAATTCGGCTCGCGCCTACGGCGCTCGCTTTATCACTAAATTTCTGCCCCCCTTTCGATTGCAGATCCACAGGGGGGCTTCGCCACCCTGGGACCCGCTGGGCGGCCCCCAGACCTCTCGCAAAAAGGGAAAAAAAATCGCTTAATTACTGAAACCCCCTTTCGAAAACTCCTGGATCCGCGCCTGATCCCGAATTATTGGAAATGTGCTTTTCATTTTCCGCGGAGGGCTTAGACCCCCTTGAACCCCCTATCAGGGCGCTGCCCTGGACCCGCTGGGCGGCCCCTCAGACCCCTCGTAAAAAAAAAAAAAAAAGCAAAAAAAATCGGCTCGCGCCTACGGCGCGAGCATTATTACTAAATTACTGGACCACCCGCCATTTCGAAAATCCTGGCCGGGCCTGGTGATTCATGTTTTACCAAAAATAGTATATCCTGATTTGCGTTAATAACTTAATTTGTACTACATAAATTATCAAAATTATCATGGGATGTTGAAATGATAATTATTGCCTAATTTTGCGGAGATGGCATGCGATTTGTGAAGTGCGTAAAATTTAAGGTTAAAAAAAATTTTGCCCCCCCACTTTTTGACGACTTCCTACGCCACTGTTATGTATCTATTAAGATATGATATGTAGTTGTATAGATTATATATAAATTATACGCAATCACATGTACGCGATATATAATTTGGTAAATGGGCCAAGATCAAAGATTCGTCTGACTTTGGATGTTTTATGCAATTCCTTGATGGAGAACTTGAAGTGGAAATCAGCACACGTAAATATTCATAAAAAAATATAACCCCCTACTCCTACCGTATCAACAAGGTGTACCATTCAAAAAGTCGGAATGGGAAGGTGAGCTTTGATTAAGTTTGAATTTCAGTTAAACCAACTAAAATATCAAATGCACGCAAACTTCAGTAAGGTAGTACCTTGGTTATTCTTAAATATCAATTCATGTTATTCTTTTGTTGTATATGACAATGATTTAGAGATGAAAAATGGACCAAAAATGGGCGTGCGAGCAGACGATGAAGTATGTTATCTATTTTAGAGCAGTTTTGCAACAGGCAATTTGATTGGTCGACAGCTCTGTAAACAATACTAACTATTTTCTTGCATTAAATATTCCACAATTGATACATTGTCCGATTTTCAAGAATCAAGTGAAATCAGTATGAATACATGGCATGTTTTTAACTGCTGGTTCTTCGGTCAACCCTAGGCCTGTTTGTATTGATTCTTAAATTGGGAATACAATGTAAGGAACACTTTAAAAGGGTACCGATGGGGCAATAAAAGTTGGAAATTCTGTAAAGGAATTTAATAAAGGAAGAAACAAATCTTAGACAAGATTGTTTTGTGAAGATTTAAGTCTAGTATTAGGAAGACACCTTGTGTTATATCTGTGTGATGAGAGTGAGCGTACAGCTGTGGATTATAGTAGCATCTATATATAGCTATAATATGTGAGTATTAGATCCACAGAGACACAGACAGCTACAATACTAAACAATCAGATCCAATCGTATCAAAGTAATAATATAAAGTGATCCCTTTAAGTCTTAGGAGGGCTTCTGAAGTACGGTGGCAATCATATGAACTTTGTAGAAGTTAGACAAACTGACAGTGAAGCATATATACTTAAATTTTATTGTGATACCTTCTATCTCCTTCATATATATATATATATATACAGTATATAGTTATCATATATAAAAACATACCAATTCAACAGTTACATGACAACTGTTGTTTTTCGCTAGCGTTTTCAGGCCTAACGGCTATCTTCTGGAGATTCATTTATTTAATCGCCTAAAGATATTGATGGCTGTTAGGCCTAAAAATGTTAGCGAAACACAACAGTGTTTTTAACTATTTTATCAATACACAAAGTACAGGTCTACAAGTTTTATTCTATATATACTTGTAAGGGTTACAACATAATACATGTCATTTTGTTTATGTTAAAAATAGTGTTGGGAATGATCAATCGATCGAGATTTCAACATCGATGATCGGATATAATCTGTTAGTGTGAACCAATCAATTTTTTTTAATAATTAGTCTTTTGTTACATAATCCTTATAATACATTACCTTTTCTTTTACCCTGGAATTAAATAGGTCTAATTCACTGTAGCTTAACTCCACATAGTTTCGTATCATTATTTTTTATCATGACATTTCAACGTACAGTAATAATCTTTGATGTCATTTTTGCTTTTAATTATGTTTAAATAGCATGACTGGCAAGAACTTTTGAGTTCTGTTCTCTTTTAGTGAAAATGAAAGTAGAACTCACACTTCAGGTTTTGAAAACAACCATATCATCGATGTTGACATCTCATATTCGATTGTCGGGATCGGTTAATTATCTTTTGATTAGCTATCGATTACAATCGATCATCAAAACAACATTAGTATAAAGTGACAGAAAAAAATAGGTTAGATAGGTCGGGATTTGTTTTTAAAGATTTTTACAAAAGTTTAATATATATATGTGGATTGATGGCGTTAGAGTGTTTTCTTGACAACAAAAAATCAGGGCATGGTACATGTAGGTACAATAATACAGGGTAAGTACAGGGTTTAGCAGAAATTTGGTATTTTTAGGCCTAATTTATTATAAAAATATGATAAAGCAGTTTGTTAAATACAAGAAGGAAACATTTTTACCCAAATACAATGTAGACTACTTACTTTTCATGTTGATGATATTTCAGGTGAAACTCTCAATTCACCAGAATTTAAAAGTCATCTCAATAGAAATTTCTGTTAGCTATATATATATATTGACTATCCTACATAATTTTGAGAAGATAGAGTAATTAAGTTACGATTATAAAATATTTGTGCTTGAAGAGGTACTATAATTGGGCAATGTGACCTCAATGTACAGCATCAGTTATAGATCTATTATACACTATGTTTTGTTATAAATATAAATGCATCATTAAATCAAAGGATGTGCAGAAATTTTACGGAAATATATAAAATGCCTGTTTCAAGATAATTTCAGCCTCAGTCATGTTCCAAGAATGTAAAATATTCTGGCCCTGACATGTACACCAGACTTGGACATTTGACATCTAACTGTCAGAATGTTCAAGTCTTATGTCACAGTCAGGACCAACGACCAGAGGATTATCTGGCCGACTACAGGGGTTTGTAACAAAAACCATCAAAGAGAGAGTTTTATGTTTACAGTGATTTTTACAAGACCCTGTGGATAGCTTAAGAAACAAATAAATTATCAATTATACCAATTCATTCCAGTACATTGGTTACAACATGAACGTGTTACAATGGGTACCTTCTCGTTTCTATCCGTTTCACCCTCCCATTTCCTCACAGAAACTCCAAAAGCAGAAGGAATATTTCAAATGTTTGTCATTGCAGTCTGACACAAATACTGGGAGATCATCCAAGCCTGCTACCAGTAGTACCGATATTATACCATACAGAGAAAAACACCTGTTACGCTTGCCAATACACAGATCACACACATGTGCAAACTTGTTTTGGAAACAAACGTCAGGTCAAAGCCTCATGGAATGACCCCGCCAACAGGGAAAAGTGAGTACATGGAGGGACATTTCCGACGTTATTATTTAGATGGTGTTTGTATCTATTTTTCTAAAAGCTGTTTCTTGAGTGATATGTGATTATAGCGCTTCTAACAACTTGATTTCATTCACCTGCTTTCTTGGCTTTGAAGCAGCCGCCATTTCTGTATACAATCCCACAATGCAATTCAGTTTCCGTCTATGGATTGACTATTATTCGAAACAAATAACTTTCCTCCGGAATACTCAGTAATCTCTCTTCTTCGTTTTTTCCCAACATTTATTTTCAGGCATACAGTTTGTCGGACCTGCAGGGCATTTGGCGTATATTATATCACACAAAAAGGGAGGTGTTCCTTTAATAAATAAGTACATGTATTATCAAGAGAAAAAATAAAACATTACATGTAAATAAACATAACTGAAATGACAAGCCAAGTTGTCATTTGATCAATATCTAATCTATTATATAAAATGTCTTTCTAATTAACTTAATGATATCAGATAGTTTCTTCATTATATAAGATATGTTATAAGTTAAATATCTAATTTAAAGTTTGTGAAATAGCTTAAACCTTTTAGTTTAAACATATTTCATTGCTTCTTTAAAACAAACAAGTTGAAAAAAATAAAATAACAACTTATAGAAGCGCTCTCCTCCACAATTTATTTGAGTAATGTCACAGCAACAATAGACATATATTTACATAATATACAATGAAACTAATTTGGAAATCATTGGAGTGAAAGAAAAGACGGATTGGAAATGCGGCGATGATACCATAAAGTAGATTTTATCATTTACAACAATCTATTGCATAATGAATATATGATATAATATATCGCCTGGTACATACTAGCTACACACCAGCTAATTTCTGTTCAAACTGTCCATGTATAAATGCTCATATACATTGATCTTTCTCTAACGTAAACTCATCTAGGTATTATTCCTTTGTGTCGGCGGAAACTCAGTTTCGATTTATCTCTTAATCTTTAAACACATTTAATATAAAAACATGAATAAGAATATACATATCTGGTTTATATCGCTTGTGATGAGATGTTAAAGCTTTTATAAAATATCTTAAAAAGATACGATATATCATATACATTATGTATATAAAAAAGTATAAAATCTCATTTCATAATATTTTTATCAGATATATTATCTGTTGCATAAGACATCTTATTAATCATATAAGATATTTTATCAATTATATAAGATATCTTACTTTTTATAAGATATCTTATTTAAAGTTTTTGAACAATCTTATGGTTAAGGTGTCCTGACACTTTAACGCTAGCCTTCCACCTCTAGGTTGCGAGTTCGAAACCTACGTGGGGCAGTTGCCAGGTACTGGCCGTAGGCCGGTGGTTTTTCTCCCGGTATTCCGGCTTTCCTCCACCTCCAAACCTAGCACGTCCTTAAATGACCCTGGCTGTTAATAGGACGTTAAACAAAAACAAACCAAACAAACCAAACCAATCTTATATCTTATGTACGGAAGCCGAATAGGACCAATGAAAACATTAAACTTAGTTGGTATCATTAAAAATAAAATATCTCGCTTCCGTAGATTGATATATATATGTATACGAAATAATAAATAAAAAATGATATACATAAGAGAAATAAACTCGTATATACGAGATTTTTTATTATTTTTTTAATGATACCAATTAAGTTTATTGTTTTCATTGGTCCTATTCGATCGTGTCTTGCACAGAGGCTTAATTTTGAAACTGGAAAAATATGGAATGAAAGAAAATTTATTGAAATTGTTTAAACATTGCTCCTCTGAAAGCAAACAATCAGTTGTCACAAAAAAGTGTACTTTTTCTGAAAGATTTATTAAAATTAAAATAAAAAAAATCTTTTTAAGATACAGTTTATGCTTTTAATTATATGAAATGTCTTATATGATACAGTTCTGTATATAAAAACTAGATTCAACAAAGCATAGTTCCAAGAAATGTTTTTTAAAGCCTTTCTTTTTCACATAACGAATTGGTAGCGAATGCTCGGGTGGCTTATATGCACGATTTTCTTTCTTTCTTTCTTTCTTTCTTTCTTTCTTTCTTTCTTTCTTTCTTTCTTTCTTTCTTTCTTTTCATCTTTGAATGGGGTTCTTTAAAACTGAAAGAGCCAATTCTACAAAAAGGCCAAAAATGAATAAATTAATTGATAGAGCGAACGATCAATATCCAATTAAATTTATTTCAAAATAAGAAATAAATCAATCAATCAATAAACAAACAAACAAACAAACAAACAAACAAATAAATAAACAAACAAACAAACAAACAAACAAACAAACAAACAAACAAACAAATAAATAAATAAATAAATAAATAAATAAATAACAGCGGCTAATGGATCAGTGTCCAGATTTCTTTTCCAATATAAGAGTAACTCACCCTTTCACGCGCATGCAGTCATTTTGCGAAAGTTACCAAGATTCCAACGTCACTTAGACTATACTTTACCACCCGCTAGTAAATGGATTTCCACACGATTTCTAAAGGCCAGACTGTTGTATGAAGGGTCAGGCTGTTGTAGGATGGACCAGATTGTTGTATGATGGACCAGACTGTTGTATGATGGACCAGACTGTTGTATGATGGACCAGACTGTTGTATGACGGACCAGACTGTTGTATGACGGACCAGACTGTTGTATGACGGACCAGACTGTTGTATGACGGACCAGACTGTTGTATGATGGACCAGACTGTTGTATGATGGACCAGACTGTTGTAGGATGGACCAGACTGTTGTATGATGGACCAGACTGTTGTATGGACCAGACTGTTGTATGATGGACCAGACTGTTGTATGATGGACCAGACTGTTGTATGATGGACCAGACTGTTGTATGACGGACCAGACTGTTGTATGGACCAGACTGTTATATGATGGACCAGACTGTTGTATGGACAGGACTGTTGTATGATGGACCAGGCTGTTGTATGATGGACCAGACTGTTGTATGACGGACCAGACTGTTGTATGATGGACCAGACTGTTGTATGATGGACCAGACTGTTGTATGACGGACCAGGCTGTTGTATGACGGACCAGACTGTTGTATGAAGGGTCAGACTGTTGTATGGACCAGACTGTTGTATGGACCAGACTGTTGTATGACGGACCAGACTGTTGTATGATGGACCAGACTGTTGTATGACGGACCAGACTGTTGTATGACGGACCAGACTGTTGTATGATGGACCAGACTGTTGTATGACGGACTAGACTGTTGTATGGACCAGACTGTTGTATGATGGACCAGACTGTTATATGATGGACCAGACTGTTGTATGATGGACCAGACTGTTGTATGATGGACCAGACTGTTATATGATGGACCAGACTGTTATATGATGGACCAGACTGTTGTATGATGGACCAGACTGTTGTATGATGGACCAGACTGTTATATGATGGACCAGACTGTTGTATGACGGACCAGACTGTTGTATGACGGACCACACTGTTGTATGATGGACCAGACTGTTATATGATGGACCAGATTGTTGTATGATGGACCAGATTGTTGTATGACGGACCAGACTGTTATATGATGGACCAGACTGCTGTATGACGGACCAGGCTGTTGTATGATGGACCAGACTGTTGTATGATCGACCAGACTGTTGTAGGAAGGACCAGACTGTTGTATGATGGACCAGACTGTTGTATGATGGACCAGACTGTTGTATGATGGACCAGACTGTTGTATGATGGACCAGACTGTTGTAGGATGGACCAGACTGTTGTATGATGGACCAGACTGTTGTATGATGGACCAGACTGTTATATGATGGACCAGACTGTTGTATGAAGGGTCAGACTGTTGTATGACGGACCAGACTGTTGTATGATGGACCAGACTGTTATATGATGGACCAGGCTGTTGTATGACGGACCAGACTGTTGTATGATGGACCAGACTGTTATATGATGGACCAGGCTGTTATATGATGGACCAGACTGCTGTATGACGGACCAGGCTGTTGTATGATGGACCAGACTGTTGTATGATCGACCAGACTGTTGTAGGAAGGACCAGACTGTTGTATGATGGACCACACTGTTGTATGATGGACCAGACTGTTGTATGATGGACCAGACTGTTGTATGATGGACCAGACTGTTGTATGATGGACCAGACTGTTGTAGGATGGACCAGACTGTTGTATGATGGACCAGACTGTTATATGATGGACCAGACTGTTGTATGAAGGGTCAGACTGTTGTATGACGGACCAGACTGTTGTATGATGGACCAGACTGTTATATGATGGACCAGGCTGTTGTATGACGGACCAGACTGTTGTATGATGGACCAGACTGTTGTATGACGGACCAGACTGTTGTATGATGGACCAGACTGTTGTATGATGGACCAGACTGTTGTATGATGGACCAGACTGTTGTATGACATCTAACAATTTTTTGTGACGTTGTCCGCGCATGCCGATGTGGACTAGACTTCTACTATGTATCTACCAAGAGTTATCTCGCTTGAACTGTCACGGTCAGAGTTTTTGGGCAGTCTCCAGTATTTAGTAATAGTGTAACCCAGACCTGTGGTCAGTAAGACAGACGGTCTCTAGTATAGTGTACCGTGGTCAGTAACCCATACCTGTGGTCAGTAACCCATACCTGTGGTCAGTATGACAGACGGTCTCTAGTATATTGTACCGTGGTCAGTAACCCAGACCTGTGGTCAGTATAACAGACGGTCTCTAGTATAGCGTACCGAGGTCAGTAACCCAGACCTGTGGTCAGTATAACAGGCGGTCTCTAGTATAGTGTACCGTGGTCAGTAACCCAGACCTGTGGTCAGTATAACAGGCGGTCTCTAGTACAGTGTACCGAGGTCAGTAACCCAGACCTGTAGTCAGTATAACAGACGGTCTCTAGTATAGTGTACCGTGGTCAGTAACCCAGACCTGTGGTCAGTATAACAGACGGTCTCTAGTACAGTGTACCGAGATCAGTAACCCAGACCTGTGGTCAGTAACTCAAACCTGTGGTCAGTATAACAGACGGTCTCTAGTACCGTGTACCGAGATCAGTAACTCAGACCTGTGGTCAGTATAACAGACGGTCTCTAGTATAGCGTACCGTGGTCAGTAACCCAGACCTGTGGTCAGTAACTCAGACCTGTGGTCGGTATAACAGACGGTCTCTAGTACCGTGTACCGAGATCAGTAACTCAGACCTGTGGTCAGTATAACAGACGGTCTCTAGTATAGCGTACCGTGGTCAGTAACCCAGACCTGTGGTCAGTAACTCAGACCTGTGGTCGGTATAACAGACGGTCTCTAGTACCGTGTACCGAGATCAGTAACCCAGACCTGTGGTCAGTATAACAGACGGTCTCTAGTACAGTGTACCGAGGTCAGTAACCCAGACCTGTGGTCAGTATAACAGGCGGTCTCTAGTACAGTGTACCGAGATCAGTAACCCAGACCTGTGGTCAGTATAACAGGCGGTCTCTAGTACCGTGTACCGAGATCAGTAACCCAGACCTGTGGTCAGTAACTCAGACCTGTGGTCAGTATAACGGGCGGTCTCTATTACAGTGTACCGAGATCAGTAACTCAGACCTGTGGTCAGTAACTCAGACCTGTGGTCGGTATAACAGACGGTCTCTAGTACCGTGTACCGAGATCAGTAACTCAGACCTGTGGTCAGTATAACAGACGGTCTCTAGTATAGCGTACCGTGGTCAGTAACCCAGACCTGTGGTCAGTAACTCAGACCTGTGGTCGGTATAACAGACGGTCTCTAGTACCGTGTAACGAGATCAGTAACCCAGACCTGTGGTCAGTATAACAGACGGTCTCTAGTACAGTGTACCGAGGTCAGTAACCCAGACCTGTGGTCAGTATAATAGGCGGTCTCTAGTACAATGTACCGAGATCAGTAACCCAGACCTGTGGTCAGTATAACGGGCGGTCTCTAGTACCGTGTACCGAGATCAGTAACCCAGACCTGTGGTCAGTATAACAGGCGGTCTTTAGTACAGTGTACCGAGATCAGTAACCCAGACCTGTGGTCAGTATAACAGACGGTCTCTAGTATAGTGTACCGAGATCAGTAACCCAGACCTGTGGTCAGTATAACAGGCGGTCTCTAGTACCGTGTACCGAGATCAGTAACCCAGACCTGTGGTCAGTAACTCAGACCTGTGGTCAGTATAACGGGCGGTCTCTAGTACAGTGTACCGAGATCAGTAACCCAGACCTGTGGTCAGTAACTCAGACCTGTGGTCAGTATAACGGGCGGTCTCTAGTACAGTGTACCGAGATCAGTAACCCAGACCTGTGGTCAGTATAACGGGCGGTCTCTAGTACCGTGTACCGAGATCAGTAACCCAGACCTGTGGTCAGTATAACGGGCGGTCTCTAGTACCGTGTACCGAGATCAGTAACCCAGACCTGTGGTCAGTATAACGGGCGGTCTCTAGTACAGTGTACCGAGATCAGTAACCCAGACCTGTGGTCAGTATAACAGGCGGTCTCTAGTACCGTGTACCGAGATCAGTAACCCAGACCTGTGGTCAGTATAACGGGCGGTCTCTAGTACAGTGTACCGAGATCAGTAACCCAGACCTGTGGTCAGTATAACGGGCGGTCTCTAGTACAGTGTACCGAGATCAGTAACCCAGACCTGTGGTCAGTATAACGGGCGGTCTCTAGTACAGTGTACCGAGATCAGTAACCCAGACCTGTGGTCAGTATAACGGGCGGTCTCTAGTACAGTGTACCGAGATAAGTAACCCAGACCTGTGGTCAGTATAACAGACGGTCTCTAGTACCGTGTACCGAGATCAGTAACCCAGACCTGTGGTCAGTATAACAGGCGGTCTCTAGTACCGTGTACCGAGATCAGTAACCCAGACCTGTGGTCAGTAACTCAGACCTGTGATCAGTATAACGGGCGGTCTCTAGTACAGTGTACCGAGATCAGTAACCCAGACCTGTGGTCAGTATAACGGGCGGTCTCTAGTACCGTGTACCGAGATCAGTAACCCAGACCTGTGGTCAGTATAACGGGCGGTCTCTAGTACAGTGTACCGAGGTCAGTAACCCAGACCTGTGGTCAGTATAACAGACGGTCTCTAGTATAGCGTACCGTGGTCAGTAACCCCGACCTTGGATATTACTAGTATGTCGGAGTGACGAATCACTCTTTAATAGTGTGCAATGGTCTCCCTAAAACATCGTTGAAATATGCTAACAGCCAAACTATGGGATATATACATGTATATATATACAATCGGTGTTACCCATTGTGTTACGAACGAGACCCATTGCATACCTGTCTGCGATTTTGTATCTGATTATTAACAGTGCATATCGTTTTAGAGGAGACACTTAACTAGGATCTTCTGCGGCATCCTTTGGTAAGCACTGGAGCAGTACATCAATGCTTGTATAGGATTGTCACATTAATAGGCTTTCTTAACGACATTTTCACAAAGAAAATTTAAATTGAAGTACCAGAAAGTTAGTTTAAAGTTTATTAAACAGTTGTAAATTGTTATATTACATACGTTATTAAAAGAAACTAGAGTACATTAGTAGTTATGTAAATCCGCCTCCTAATCAGAAGATTTATACTCCTGTGTCTTGTAAATCATGAAATGCATTGTGTGTTAATGTTTGGTAGTTACAGAGTATACAAACATTGAGATACCATACTTAGGGGATGTACTCTTCACAGCAAATTCTCAATTAATCATGTTTTAATTGCAATAATTTCTTTTGATGATTTTTTTACATTATATATGTTTTATATACATCATGCCCCCACCCACCCCCCCCCCCCCCCCCCCCCCCCCCCCCCCCCCCCCTCACACACACACACGCACACACACACACACACACGCTGAGGTGAGTCGTACATGTGAACGTAGCTCCTTGAGTGTCGCACGTAAACGGTTGTACTTATGTAAATCCATCTCCTTATCAGAAGAAGAAAGAAACCTAATAAATATGCATTGTGTGTGTTTTGTTTCATTGTTACAGAGTACGGTTACATTGAGATTCAACACTTACACTATTTACTCTCTACAGCACATTTTCAATTAATCTTTTTTCATTGCACTAATTCCTGTTGATGATGTTTTTACATTATATATGTTTTATATACATCTTCCCCCATGTAAGTTTAGTGTGAAACTGCAATAATTTCGTTTGATTATGTTTTTATCATACATATAAATGATGATGTGGAGTAATTGTTATATTACATGTAATTATGTTAATGATGACGTGGAGTAATTGTTATATAACATGTAATTATGTTAATGATGACGGGGAGTAATTGTTATATTACATGTAATTATGTTAATGATGACGGGGAGTAATTGTTATATTACATGTAATTATGTTAATGATGACGTGGAGTAATTGTTATATTACATGTAATTACGTTAATGATGACGTGGAGTAATTGTTATATTACATGTAATTATGTTAATGATGACGTGGAGTAATTGTTATATTACATGTAATTACGTTAATGATGACGTGGAGTACTCGTTATATTACATGTAATTATGTTAATGATGACGTAGTATAATTGTTATATTACATGTAATTATGTTAAATGATGTCGTGGAGTAATTGTTATATTACATGTAATTATGTTAAATGATGACGTGGAGTACTCGTTATATTACATGTAATTATGTTAATGATGACGTGGAGTAATTGTTATATTACATGTAATTATGTTAATGATGACGTGGTATAATTGTTATATTACATGTAATTATGTTAAATGATGACGTTGAGTAATTGTTATATTACATGTAATTATGTCAATGATGACGTGGAGTAATTGTTATATTACATGTAATTATGTCAATGATGACGTGGAGTAATTGTTATATTACATGTAATTATGTTAATGATGACGTGGAGTAATTGTTATATTACATGTAATTATGTCAATGATGACGTGGAGTAATTGTTATATTACATGTAATTATGTCAATGATGACGTGGAGTAATTGTTATATTACATGTAATTATGTTAATGATGACGTGGAGTAACCGTTAAAGTACTTCGTGCGCTATTTGACAAATACAATTGAAGATAATTGGGAGTCACTTCCATATTAATATGAATTTTCTATAGGTGTAATCACTAATAAGCTATCTGTGGTGAAGCTAACGCCGATCCCTGTTGACTCATTTCGAGTCAGGAGCCGCGGTGGCCGAGTGGTTAAGGTGTCCCGACACTTTAACACTAGCCCTCCACCTCTGGGTTGCGAGTTCGAAACCTACGTGGGGCAGTTGCCAGGTACTGACCGTAGGCTGGTGGTTTTTCTCTGGGTACTCCGGCTTTCATCCACCTCCAAAACCTGGTACGTCCTTAAATGACCCTGGCTGTTAATAGGACGTTAAACAAAAACAAACAAAAAACAAACAATCATTTCGAGTCACCTTAATCCTCATTTCTCCCTAACGTAAACAAGTATTGACTATCAAGATGCCGTAATCGACATGGACATATTTTATGTATTGTATTTTGATTGACTTACATAAAGTGAGATTTGTCGTACAGACAAACAAAATGATACCAGTGTGTATTTATTTGAAATTTTATTTAACATTATGAAATATGGAATCGTATAAAGTAAAAAAAAACATCAATACGTCAAATGTGGAAAGGTATGTTAGGCGCGCATTCAGTAGTGGTATAATATCCTTGGGAATTTGAACTTGTGAACAAATACACACGTCATGCTTCGTAACACTACACTCCATTCATAAATAAAGAAAACAATACCTTTTGAGGAGGGCAATACGTGTCAGCAGTTAGACCACGCATGTCCGAGTAGCGGTAAAGACTGTCACGTGACCTAATACCTGGGCTTTATCAATAACACTCATTCAAAATCGACCTTTATTGCTCATCTGTACACGTTGTGGGTTTTTAAACTCGATCTATTTATAGGTAACGGTACTGTTATATCCAGGCCGAGCCATACCTGTACATAACCCAGAGAGCACGAGACAGCAACCCATTTGTCAAATAATCAATTCTGCCTTGAAATAGCACTCTATTTTATAGCGAGAGGCATGTTCTGGGTCGTATTAAGCCAAAAGTACTATTTAAAACAAAGGCTCGACCTGTTCGTCTCATAGCGGTTTCTATCCATGGATGTTATCAGAATTAAAGGATTTTAAAGGTCAATTCATTTAACAAGTAACCTTCCTAGCTTATCATGGCTCAACTGCATTTATCTAACGGTATTCGTATTTTTCAGTTTTTTAATGGCACTTTTTTAATTTTCAAAAATATATTCAATACATTTCATTCTAAAAAATGTTTTACAGTACTGAAAAATACCTTTCTAGTATACGATGTTGATCACGGACATCGGTTATGTATATTGTCTTAAAGGAATTCTCATTTCATAATTAGATTTTATGAAACGAGTTGAAGAAGTTTTTATTTTCGCGACCCATGACGAGCAAAAATTCAAAATTCGAGAAGAGTTTCGTAAAATCTCCTAATGAAATGATAATAAATTGAAGATAGTTTTAATCAAATAACTAAAAAAAAAACATGCATTTTGATAATGTTTAAAGTCAAAATGTGGAGGACACAATTAAACGGAGGCAGCCATTTTTTTTGCGTCATATTCAATTCATGACGTAACGTCAAAATTGATTTCTGACTGGCGCAACCAATGAAAACTGCTCCAGTGTATATTACACAAGTGACATGTACAAATGTATGTTTACGCAAAAATATTACACAAACGAAAATGTATCGTGTGATAAACTAGCACATGACCCGTGTACTCGCAATTCCGCATAATTGTAAGGTAGACATTTTTATAACGGTGTATGGCCAATTTTGATTTTTCATCTTCAGTTTTCAGTTCGTAAAACATATCCTGTCTTGATACCAAACAACCAGGTTACCTATTATATCAGTGGATTAATGTACGTTTCACTAAAATGTGTTAGTAAGAACGTCCATGGATGCCTTTGTCCATTCACTCCTGTAGGATTACATCCGATATAGATATATACTGTTTATAAAACACAGGGAACGTCTCAAAGACAAAATCCCTAAAGCGCTTGTGTCAAGCGCGTGGACGCCGACCGGAACGGGGTAATCCGTCCGGACCCAGTAAGGGCTGTACAGGTGTGTGAACCGTTACTTACACCGGTATACCTCAATCAACTTGTACACGCGCTCGCGTCACTGACACGGTCAGCTGATATTACACACTGACCATTATACCACGTGGACGGATAGACAAAGTGCCAAAGTGTCCGAGGGATAAATACTGGGATGTGAGGTACAGCGACAGGTAAGTTCTAATACATATTATTGTGATGTGTTACGGGGCTGAGACACTAGAGGATTTAAACTCTGTCACACAGGTGTGGGACAGGTGTGATGTACGTTTAGTCAATTAGTGTTAGTAACATCAATAACATGGCAGGGAACGACTACAACAGTGTGTTAGAACGATGTTTGGTGAAAAACAACACCTATAGATTTTACGCTTATAATCCAATTTGATCACCTTAGTTTGTGTCGAGTATATATATATCATATATATTATACAGATACACGTATGTCAGTTTTATCCGGATATTATTTTTATTGCAGTGCAACAATTTATACAAATCCCTCGTCTACAAGTGTACAACTACTAGTCTACCCCTATACTCATATATATCCCCTATACTCATATATATCCCCTATACTCATATATATATCCCCACTACTCGTGTATCTAGACACCCCTGTATTCTAATACTCGTGTACCCTCAATACTCGTGTATCCTCAATACCCGTGTATCCTCTATACCCGTGTATCCCAATACTCGTGTACCCTCAATACTAGTGTATCACCAATACTCGTGTATCCTCAATACCCGTGTATCCTCTATACTCGTGTATCCCCAATACTCGTGTATCCTCTATACACGTGTATCACCAATACTCGTGTATCACCAATACTCGTGTATCCCCAATACCCGTGTATCCCCAATACTCGTGTACCCTCTATACTCGTGTACCATCTATACTCGTGTACCCTCAATACTTGTGTATCCTCTATACTCGTGTATCCTCAATACTCGTGTATCCCCAATACTCGTGTATCCCAATACTCGTGTATCCTCTATACTCGTGTATCCCCAATACTCGTGTATCCCCAATACTCATGTATCCCCAATACTCGTGTATCCCCAATACTCGTGTATCACCAATACTATGCCGTTATTTTTGTCCTACCCCCGAGGTGTGTAAAGTATTATCAGATGTATTTTATATAATGCTAGTATTGCGTGTGAGGTGAGAGATTCTGACCGTGACTGGCCATAGATTACACATAATCCTCGAGTAAATATACTCAACCAACACTTATTGCCATGGATATGGTGTAAATATTGTACCTGGGAATAAATACCTATGGTGTAGCATTTCAGCTAACTTTAGTAAGTAAGCATTACTACAAAAACTACAGCTGTACTCGGTTACATGATGCATATAACCACGCTTTCTATTTCATAACAAACGATTGAGATCCTGTACATGTGCCCGGTATACCTCTGTTTAAACCTGGCGCGCTGTTTACATAGTCAAACCGTTATGTCACGGTAAACATCGATCGGGATCGGGACGTGCATCTGATTTTAAATTCAATAACAGATTCTGTTATCTCGTATATGTCAAACCAGCACAGGAAGTTTGTGGTGGAGAAGTGTACCCCTCTAATCCTGTAAATAAAATGATTTCAGTTCCCCCATGTCTCGCTATAACCAGAATACTGTGTTAACTACCTACACAGGGAGAACAGTCCTATGAAGGTCACAGCGGTGACCTCAGTGACGGGTAGGATTTTGTCCCTACTAATTATAAAGGACTGTCCTAAGTTATAATGACTAATGGACTTTAAGTAAAGCTGTTAGCTCTCTGTCGTTGAATGATGAACTTCGCCGCTTATGGACACTCGTGGTGTATTAAAGGGCATTGGATATGAAGCGAGTTAGTTTTCAACAAAGTGTAAAAAAAAAAAAAAAAAATAGAGGTGAAATTTTCGAGCTTCCTTTTCAAAAGTCATACCCATCCTCGATTGTTTTACAAATTCTTATTGTGTTTTGGATCTCATTTTAAATTACAGTTTGTGTGATTATACTGATCTGATTGTCTATGTCCAGTGGTTTAACTTTATTTTGAAACAAAAACTGTGAATCATAGCTCTCGGTGGTATTGTATTAAATGTTCAGAATTGTTTTCAATGTGAATTGAAACACGTCATTTTTTGTATGCCGTCTGTTATCCAGCATTTTGTGTGTGTGTGTGTTTTTTGTTTGTTTTTGTTTTTGTTTTGTTTTTTGTTTTTTTTTTGTTTTTTTTGTTGTTGTTGTTGTTGTGTGCTTAGAACATGTTCCAGGAACAAAGATAAAGTGAATAGGAACAGATGGTCCTCAAATTACGGTAACATCACCAGAATCATTTATCTTACAATAGAAACCTACTTATCTTTGTTTTTATTTATTTATCTTACAATAGAAACCTACTTATCTTTGTTTTTATTTATTTATCTTACAATAGAAACCTACTTATCTTTGTTTTTATTTATTTATCTTACAATAGAAACCTACTTATCTTTGTTTTTATTTATTTATCTTACAATAGAAACCTACTTATCTTTGTTTTTATTTATTTATCTTACAATAGAAACCTACTTATCTTTGTTTTTATTTATTTATCTTACAATAGAAACCTACTTATCTTTGTTTTTATTTTATCGTCATAGCAGTGCTATCTTCAGCACCAGTTGACATGTATACCAAGTTTACAGGGACGGCACATTCTCTAAGAGTTTCTTTAGTACCAATCGAGAAATGTCATCGCGTGTCTTGCCTTTCCTTTGGAGATGTATCTATTTAACTATAGACAACCGACATCTGACATTGGCGATGTCTCTCCGTGACTAGACATCTGACATCACTGTCTGTCCTCTTGGCGTTGTCTCTCTGTAACTAGACATCTGACATCACTGTCTGTCTTCTTGACGATGTCTCTCTGTAACTAGACATCTGACATCACTATCTGTCCTCTTGACGATGTCTCTCTGTAACTAGACACCCGACATCACTGTCTGTCTTCTTGACGATGTCTCTCTGTAACTAGACATCTGACATCACTGTCTGTCCTGTTGACGATGTCTCTCTGTAACTAGACATCTGACATCACTGTCTTTCCTCTTGACGATGTCTCTCTGTAACTAGACATCTAACATCACTGTCTGTCCTGTTGACGATGTCTCTCTGTAACTAGACACCCGACATCACTGTCTGTCCTCTTGGCGTTGTCTCTCTGTAACTAGACATCTGACATCACTGTCTTTCCTCTTGACGATGTCTCTCTGTAACTAGACATCTGACATCACTGTCTGTCCTGTTGACGATGTCTCTCTGTAACTAGACACCCGACATCACTGTCTGTCCTCTTGGCGTTGTCTCTCTGTAACTAGACATCTGACATCACTGTCTGTCCTCTTGACGATGTCTCTCTGTAACTAGACATCTGACATCACTGTCTGTCCTGTTGACGATGTCTCTCTGTAACTAGACACCCGACATCACTGTCTGTCCTCTTGGCGTTGTCTCTCTGTAACTAGACATCTGACATCACTGTCTGTCCTCTTGACGATGTCTCTCTGTAACTAGACACCCGACATCACTGTCTGTCCTCTTGGCGATGTTTCTCTGTAACTAGACATCTGACATCACTGTCTGTCCTCTTGACGATGTCTCTCTGTAACTAGACACCCGGCAACACTGTCTGTCCTCTTGACGATGTCTCTCTGTAACTAGACATCTGACATCACTGTCTGTCCTCTTGACGATGTCTCTCTGTAACTAGACACCCGGCAACACTGTCTGTCCTCTTGACGATGTCTCTCTGTAACTAGACATCTGACATCTTTGTCTGTCCTCTTGACGATGTCTCTCTGTAACTAGACATCCGACAACATTGTCTTTCCTCTTAGCATTGTCTTTCTATTTCTAGAAATCCGACAACATTGTCTTTCCTCTTGACGATGTCTCTCTGTAACTAGACACCCGACAACACTGTCTGTCCTCTTGGCGTTGCCTCGCTGTAACTAGACACCCGAGAACGTATTCGGAACTCGTATTTGGACGTGTGATGTGTGAACTCGTATGACATGGAGCGGTTTGTGAACTTGTATGACATGGAGCGGTTTGTGAACTCGTATTTGGACGTGTGGTGTGTGATGTATGACATGGAGCGGTTTGTGAACTCTTATTTGGACGTGTGATATATGGATGTATGATATTGAGCGGTTTGCTGCTCGAGTAATTTTCCATGTTACCTGACACAATGTATGCAACTTACTCGACGATTATCTTAAACTCACATCAATTCAAATTAATTCCTTCAAATTTTGAATTTAAGTGTGCCGTATTTCACAGATGAGTTACCACGCTGATGTGGGTAGATAATCTTGAGTACAAAGCGGAAAAGTAAATGGTATATTCGTTTGTGTAGCGCGCATGGCAAGCTTCAGACTTTATCAAGATAGACAGTAGAGTTTTTTGATATATACTCCTTTCATAGTCATCTCGCTTTGTGTACATCATACTTTTCCTGGTTACGTCATGGATATGCTGATTACGTCATCATGATGCTGGTAACGTCATTAACATTCTGGTAACGTCATCATTAGACTGATTACGTCATCAATATTATGGTTAAGTCATCATAAAACTAGTTACGTAATCAGTATTCTGGTAACGTCATCATTAAGTGCTGGTTACATAATAAGTATCCTGGTTACGTCATCATTAGACTGATTACGTCATAAATATTATGGTTGAGTTCTTATAAAGCTGGTTACGTAATCAGTATTCTGGTAACGTCATAATTATGCTGGTGTACGTTGTCATTATTCTGATGTTTGCATTTACACTGCAACCCCACTTGAAGGTTATGAGTCCATAACTCCCAAACCTTTATTATGGCGTCATTATTATTGTGATCGACGTCATAATTGTCGGCGATAACGAAAGATGGCTGTTGAAGAGGCTTTTCCGTCTTTGACGATAATAATTTGTTCATTCATCATAAGAGAAAAAATCCTGGATATAGTCTTTAAAAGTCGTTGTCAAATGAAAATACTATCGCTTAATGTTGAATTTGCCGTTGTCCAGTTGGCATTCATCAGCCCATAACTTCGAAGTGAAAAAAATTCAATGTTTAAATGTACATCGTGTCATTGGGGCGTGCAGCGTGATATGCGGTGCCCAGGGTAATCGGGGTTTCCGCCCACCCTGGGGACCATCTTTCCCTATTTTGGTTTCTACACAATCTCTGGAGTACTGCTAGGTCGGATGCCCTCAGACCAACTTTATCACTTTATCCATGCAGTGATCATGATTCCTCAAAGAAACACGTGGTTGAAATCACTTTACAGACTCGAAGGTCAAAGGTGAAGGTCACTGTTAATTCAATAAGAAATCAATTTATACTTGAATTCAAGCCTGTATGTTTATTTTACTTATAAGCTTAAAATCATGATCGTCTATATGATTGATGCTAAAATACACGCGTATGGTATTTGTGACAACTTGCAAAGCGTTTGCGTGACATAGATTTGTGGCGCAAAAATGACGCTACTTTTCACTTACAGATACAAAGGCAGACCGTAACGCAAAATGAAAATATTGTTTTAAACAAGAAATTCAATTGTACTACACGTCACCCTGAAGGATGGGACACGTCATTGACTTATTGAACACGACAACTGTTTCGAGTATAACAGACTGGACCTTGGTTACTAAATGATGTCCCTATAAAGGGACATTATACCATGTTTTTAGTCGGAGGTTCACCGCTGACAGCTGTACAATACACATGACATTGATAAGAGTGCCGATTTAGACGTTTAATCATTATATCTGTAAGGGATTCCATTAAAAGTTATACAACAGACCCATGGGTGGTGATTTTAAAATGATTATCGGTTTTCCCATTACCCGCGTGTAATGATACTTTTACCAGTGAAAGTCACGTGACACCCGGAAGTAACCCAATTAATTTCTATTCGTAAACACTGACATTTGACCTCATCCTTAGACTGCAGTAGAAATAGATCACGCTCGGCCAAGACTCGTGACATTATTGACAGAATGTTGAATACACCCTTTACCTGCATGAGGAGGGTTACTTAGTTCAGACTTCATTATAAACCTTCACTTCAGATTTGATAATTGCTCTTTTCCGGTTTAAATTGCACAAGTGATTAAAAGCAATTAAAAGGATAAGGAGTGTTTAAATAAACGGTACTGTCTGAATTTTCTCAATGAATACTATCTAACAAATCAGTTGTGTAATATTGAGAAATTATCAATTATTGTTAAAGCAATATATACCGAGACAACTGAAATGTGGGTATATTAGTACGACTTAAGTGTGGGTATATTAGTACGACTAAAGTGTGGGTATATTAGTACGACTAAAGTGTGGGTATATTAGTACGACTAAAGTGTGGGTATATTAGTACGACTATAGTGTGGGTATATCAGTACGACTAAAGTGTGGGTATATTAGTACGACTAAAGTGTGGGTATATTAGTACGACTATAGTGTGGGTATATCAGTACGACTAAAGTGTGGGTATATTAGTACGACTAAAGTGCGGGTATATTAGTACGACTAAAGTGTGGGTATATTAGTACGACTAAAGTGTGGGTATATTAGTACGACTAAAGTGTGGGTATATTAGTACGACTAAAGTGTGGGTATATCAGTACGACTAAAGTGTGGGTATATTAGTACGACTAAAGTGCGGGTATATTAGTACGACTAAAGTGTGGGTATATTAGTACGACTAAAATGTGGGTATATTAGTACGACTAAAGTGTGGGTATATTAGTCAGACTAAAGTGTGGGTATATTAGTACGACTAAAGTGTGGGTATATTAGTACGACTATAGTGTGGGTATATTAGTACGACTAAAGTGTGGGTATATTAGTACGACTAAAGTGTGGGTATATTAGTACGACTATAGTGTGGGTATATTAGTACGACTAAAGTGTGGGTATATTAGTACGACTATAGTGTGGGTATATTAGTATGACTATAGTGTGGGTATATTAGTACGACTAAAGTGTGGGTATATTAGTACGACTAAAGTGTGGGTATATTAGTACGACTAAAGTGTGGGTATATTAGTATGACTATAGTGTGGGTATATTAGTACGACTAAAGTGTGGGTATATTAGTATGACTATAGTGTGGGTATATTAGTACGACTAAAGTGTGGGTTATATTAGACGACTAAAGTGTGGGTATATTAGTACGACTAAAGTGTGGGTATATTAGTACGACTAAGTGTGGGTATATTAGTAAGACTAAAGTGTGGGTATATTAGTACGACTAAAGTGTGGGTATATTAGTACGACTATAGTGTGGGTATATTAGTACGACTAAAGTGTGGGTATTAGTACGACTAAAGTGTGGGTATATTAGTACGACTAAAGTGTGGGTATATTAGTACGACTAAAGTGTGGGTATATTAGTACGACTAAAGTGTGGGTATATTAGTACGACTAAGTGTGGGTATATTAGTACGACTAAAGTGTGGGTATATTAGTACGACTAAAGTGTGGGTATATTAGTACGACTAAAGTGTGGGTATATTAGTACGACTATAGTGTGGGTATATTAGTACGACTAAAGTGTGGGTATATTAGTACGACTATAGTGTGGGTATATTAGTACGACTAAAGTGTGGGTATATTAGTACGACTAATGTGTGGGTATATTAGTACGACTAAAGTGTGGGTATATTAGTACGACTAAAGTGTGGGTATATTAGTACGACTAAAGTGTGGGTATATTAGTACGACTATAGTGTGGGTATATTAGTCAGACTAAAGTGTGGGTATATTAGTACGACTATAGTGTGGGTATATTAGTACGACTAAAGTGTGGGTATATTAGTACGACTAAAGTGTGGGTATATTAGTACGACTAAAGTGTGGGTATATTAGTATGACTATAGTGTTGGTATATTAGTACGACTAAAGTGTGGGTATATTAGTATGACTATAGTGTGGGTATATTAGTACGACTAAAGTGTGGGTATATTAGTACGACTAAGTGTGGGTATATTAGTACGACTAAAGTGTGGGTATATTAGTATGACTATAGTGTGGGTATATTAGTACGACTAAAGTGTGGGTATATTAGTATGACTATAGTGTGGGTATATTAGTACGACTAAAGTGTGGGTATATTAGTACGACTAAAGTGTGGGTATATTAGTACGACTAAAGTGTGGGTATATTAGTACGACTAAAGTGTGGGTATATTAGTACGACTAAAGTGTGGGTATATTAGTACGACTAAAGTGTGGGTATATTAGTACGACTAAAGTGTGGGTATATTAGTACGACTAAAGTGTGGGTATATTAGTACGACTAAAGTGTGGGTATATTAGTACGACTAAAGTGTGGGTATATTAGTACGACTAAAGTGTGGGTATATTAGTATGACTATAGTGTTGGTATATTAGTGTACGACTATAGTGTGGGTATATTAGTATGACTAAAGTGTGGGTATATTAGTACGACTAAAGTGTGGGTATATTAGTACGACTATAGTGTGGGTATATTAGTACGACTAAAGTGTGGGTATATTAGTGTACGACTAAAGTGTGGGTATATTAGTACGACTAAAGTGTGGGTATATTAGTACGACTAAAGTGTGGGTATATTAGTGTACGACTAAAGTGTGGGTATATTAGTACGACTAAAGTGTGGGTATATTAGTGTACGACTAAAGTGTGGGTATATTAGTACGACTAAAGTGTGGGTATATTAGTATGACTATAGTGTGGGTATATTAGTATGACTATAGTGTTGGTATATTAGTACGACTAAAGTGTGGGTATATTAGTACGACTAAAGTGTGGGTATATTAGTACGACTAAAGTGTGGGTATATTAGTATGACTACAGTGTGGGTATATTAGTACGACTAAAGTGTTGGTATTCTCTTCCCAATAATGACTAGTCTTCGAAAGTTGACGACCTTTAGAAATGAAATAAAACAACGATCACCACATACGAGCAAGACTTGGTTGATCGATTTGAGCAATGAAAACACACGTCTTTCACCTATGCGACCGGGTTTCGATTCCCCGATCGAACGTGAATAGGTATGGAGTCACTTGTCCGACAACGTGGACTTTTTCCGGGTACATCAGTTTCCATACAAAGTAAGACGTGTGCCATCTATTGTGATTTTAACATGTATCTTAGTTGGCTTAACTCATTTTGCGATTGTTGAAAAAATATATATTTAGACAAACCACAACAAAATCTGTCCGTGTGTTCCCAGGTACTCCGGTTTACTCCCACAGGAAGTCTCCTCGCGCGCTTCCATCGGGACAAACGCGAGTGATTGATATAAGTTGCTATTACTTAGGAAATAAAATTTATGATTGTATTTAGACAATTCCGCTACGGAGCCCGCCCTGGAGGTGCTAGGTACATGTGATCATCCCGTTATCCTGACAATAAACCTGTCAGACTTATCTGTATACAGATTACTGAACCACTGGCCCTAATCGTTTTACAGTTTCCCATAATCTCCCACCCGTGTTGAGATAAGGAAATCCGTTATTTATCGCCGACCATCATAAACACCCGTTCTCAAGAGGCTCTTCAAGCACCCGGGAACACCGACAGTTAGCTCGGTATTCATCTGATACTCGTTACTTCTCGGTGTTTTACATATGATACCGTTAGCTCTTCGTGATCAGCAATGATATGATCTGTTGCCATACTCGTAACCTCTTTTTTATTTACCTTTGAACTGTTCGCGGTACATGTACCTGGTTAAATGTGCTCTTTCATACTAGGGACCTTGCTTTCTTTCCAGAGCTGGGTCCAAATACTTATCAGAGTTCATGAGATGCAGGTTTATGTAAACAATGGGCGAAGTTGGCCAGTGTTACTATTACTGGTTTGAAGTACATATGTCCGATAGTTTCGTTGTCGCTGTCAGACATGGTGCTCGTATTGAGAAGTGATCTGGATTGGACATTAAATGACACTGTGGACATTGGACACGTACTTTTACGAAAGAAATGTATTTTTCTATGAGCTTCCGTACAAGTTTTCAGTGTTGGCCAGTATCAATATACAATCTTAAACGTATGGCGGCCAGTATCCATGTCTCAAACGTATGACGGCCAGTATCCATGTACAGTCTCAAACGTATGACGGCCAGTATCCATGTACAGTCTCAAACGTATGACGGCCAGTATCCATGTACAGTCTCAAACGTATGACGGTCAGTATCCATGTCTCAAACGTATGACGGCCGGTATCCATGTACAGTCTCAAACGTATGACGGTCAGTATCCATGTCTCAAACGTATGACGGCCAGTATCCATGTCTCAAACGTATGACGGCCGGTATCCATGTACAGTCTCAAACGTATGGCGGCCAGTATCCATGTACAGTCTCAAACGTATGACGGCCAGTATCCATGTACAGTCTCAAACGTATGACGGCCAGTATCCATGTCTCAAACGTATGACGGCCAGTATCCATGTACAGTCTCAAACGTATGGCGGCCAGTATCCATGTACAGTCTCAAACGTATGACGGTCAGTATCCATGTCTCAAACGTATGACGGCCAGTATCCATGTACAGTCTCAAACGTATGGCGGCCAGTATCCATGTACAGTCTCAAACGTATGACGGTCAGTATCCATGTCTCAAACGTATGACGGCCAGTATCCATGTACAGTCTCAAACGTATGACGTTGGCCATCATCTCTGATAAATTTTTATATATGTATGTCCCGGTGTCAGATGTTTTACCGGAGAAAGGGATTTGTGTGGTCAAATTTCCCCAACGGTAGCCTCATGTTTTTATCGGATAAGATAAAATTGTTACTTTAAGACGCTATTCAAATACTATCGCATTTAGAACGAAATTATTCATCAAAATATTTTGAAAAGTGAACATGAGGGTTAATTGAAATCACATTCCCATGTTAGTGCGAGGAAAGGTACAAGTGATGAGAATGAAGTATAGTCAGCTTAAATTACAATGAACTTTGTTACACAAATGGAGTAGACATTGTTTTCATATTTATCTAAATCATTTAAGATATTTGATGAAGAAGCGACCGAAGTTTGAAATCTGTACCAATGTGTTAAGACTACAGACATTGACATTTTGGGTTTTGCTGATCACAGTTTGGAAGCTGACTATTTGGGATACTGTTCACTTGTATTTTAGATGGTGACAGCTGTATTTTAATGTAACGAGGATTCCATTATCATGTAATACATACACAGCTATTGTATAATAACGCGATTTTCTTTATCCTTACAATCTTGTACGGAGAAGAAGAAGAAAAAAATTGCGCGACGTCACTGTGACTAGATTACAAGTTACAAGGGTAACCCGCCTTGTGTCTCTACAATGTAGGTAACAAGTGTAGACAGACTAGTGTTACTAGGTAACAAGTGTAGACAGACTAGTGTCACTAGGTAACAAGTGTAGACAGACTAGTGTTACTAGGTAACAAGTGTAGACAGACTAGTGTCACTAGGTAACGAGTGTAGACAGACTAGTGTCACTAGGTAACAAGTGTAGACAGACTAGTGTCACTAGGTAACAAGTGTAGACAGACTAGTGTCACTAGGTAACAAGTGTAGACAGACTAGTGTCACTAGGTAACAAGTGTAGACAGACTAGTGTCACTAGGTAACAAGTGGAGACAGACTAGTGTCACTAGGTAACAAGTGTAGACAGACTAGTGTCACTAGGTAACAAGTGTAAACAGACTAGTGTCACTAGGTAACAAGTGTAAACAGACTAGTGTCACTAGGTAACAAGTGTAGACAGATTAGTGTTACTAGGTAACAAGTGTAGACAGACTAGTGTCACTAGGTAACAAGTGTAAACAGATTAGTGTCACTAGGTAACAAGTGTAGACAGACTAGTGTCACTAGGTAACAAGTGTAAACAGATTAGTGTCACTAGGTAACAAGTGTAGACAGACTAGTGTTACTAGGTAACAAGTGTAGACAGACTAGTGTCACTAGGTAACAAGTGTAAACAGATTAGTGTCACTAGGTAACAAGTGTAGACAGACTAGTGTCACTAGGTAACAAGTGTGGACAGATTAGTGTCACTAGGTAACAAGTGTAGACAGACTAATGTCACTAGGTAACAAGTGTAGACAGACTAGTGTCACTAGGTAACAAGTGTAGACAGACAAGTGTCACTAGGTAACAAGTGTAGACAGACTAGTGTTACTAGGTAACAAGTGTAGACAGACTAGTGTCACTAGGTAACAAGTGTAGACAGATTAGTGTCACTAGGTAACAAGTGTAGACAGACCAGTGTCACTAGGTAACAAGTGTAGACAGATTAGTGTCACTAGGTAACAAGTGTAGACAGACTAGTGTTACTAGGTAACAAGTGTAGACAGACTAGTGTTACTAGGTAACAAGTGTAGACAGACTAGTGTTACTAGGTAACAAGTGTAGACAGACTAGTGTCACTAGGTAACAAGTGTAAACAGATTAGTGTCACTAGGTAACAAGTGTAGACAGACTAGTGTCACTAGGTAACAAGTGTAAACAGATTAGTGTCACTAGGTAACAAGTGTAGACAGACTAGTGTTACTAGGTAACAAGTGTAGACAGACTAGTGTCACTAGGTAACAAGTGTAAACAGATTAGTGTCACTAGGTAACAAGTGTAGACAGACTAGTGTCACTAGGTAACAAGTGTAGACAGACTAGTGTCACTAGGTAACAAGTGTGGACAGATTAGTGTCACTAGGTAACAAGTGTAGACAGACTAGTGTTACTAGGTAACAAGTGTAAACAGATTAGTGTCACTAGGTAACAAGTGTAGACAGACTAGTGTTACTAGGTAACAAGTGTAGACAGGTTACTGTAATATTGTAATGATGATTATATCATTCTAATTATGGGTTTTACAAGTTGATTATATTTTCCCTCGATGTTTGTAGCACGGGGAGGTGCCCTTTAATAAAACGATTTAGCGGATGAGCTACCCACGGCCAACCGTCAAGTAGCGATGGCACGAGAAGCATGGGCCGCTGTTGATAATTGTGTTGCGGTAAATTGGCTGACTGATCCTCTCTGTCAACACTGTTCACCAGCTCTCGCCCAATGACGTTCTCAACAACAACCAGTAAAATCGCGTGGGCTCCCGGACCTGGAAATATACAGTTAACATCAACTCTGACTAGTACAGTATCTCGGACGATTTGCTCAGTCCAAATGTTACAATCTAACTTTACCAAGAGCTCAACTCCCTGTTCAGTATTAATCGCTATGGCCATTCTAATCGACACCATTGAATAAAACAACACTAAATAATAACATCCCAGACGTCACTTACTACTCACCAGATATAAATACGGAGTACGACGGATTTCCGATGGGATTCAAATAATTATTTTTCACTTTTGTCTTGTTTGTAAGGCGGCGTATCAATCACTGCAAAACTAGTTATCTTGTACTTACCGCTTTGTTTTTTTGTACAGACAAATTATGGTCTTGTACTTTTAAGAAAGTATTTATACACCAATTGCCTGGAACTCTCCAGTGTGGAGGTACCAATGGTAGACCATCGTTGACCCATAGAGGAATTTCGCCCAAACGTTCTATACAGGTATTGGAATTTCATGTTCAATCCGACCAACTTACTCATATTGCCTATTTCCAAATCGCATATTCACATATTAAAGTGAACGCTTAAATTTTATAATAAGAGGTTCAAGCCATACAGGTTAATACATGCAATTTACATGCAACAGTATTGGATTTTGAGAGTTGTATCCCTTCGGTAGATTTTTTTTTTTTCATTTATGAAAATATTTTATGAAATTCAAAAGAAACTGTTGATGCTCAGTTGCATTTTATGTGTCAATGATGTAAGATTAATGTACCATGTAAACTTTGTAGTTTGGGAATTATCAGTGATGTTGATTTGGAGTATGATCAGTATTATCAGTGATGTTGATTGGGAGTATGATCAGTATTATCAGTGATGTTGATTGGGAGTATGATCAGTATTATCAGTGATGTTGATTGGGAGTATGATCAGTATTATCAGTGATGTTGATTGGGAGTATTATCAGTGATGTTGATTGGGAGTATGATCAGTATTATCAGTGATGTTGATTGGGAGTATGATCAGTATTATCAGTGATGTTGATTGGGAGTATGATCAGTATTATCAGTGATGTTGATTGGGAGTATGATCAGTATTATCAGTGATGTTGATTGGGAGTATGATCAGTATTATCAGTGATGTTGATTGGGAGTATTATCAGTATTATCAGTGATGTTGATTGGGAGTATGATCAGTATTATCAGTGATGTTGATTGGGAGTATGATCAGTATTATCAGTGATGTTGATTGGGAGTATGATCAGTATTATCAGTGATGTTGATTGGGAGTATGATCAGTATTATCAGTGATGTTGATTGGGAGTATGATCAGTATTATCAGTGATGTTGATTGGGAGTATGATCAGTATTATCAGTGATGTTGCTGGAGTGTCGAAAATATGCAATTGTAATTTTATGCTAATCTATATGCACCATCGTGATTGAAAGAGTGTGAGAGTTTATACATTTTGTAACAATCCAACATTTGTATACTCAGGTGTCTTAGGCTCGAACCAGAACGAGGACGTTAAGCCCCGTCAATCAACCAATCAGTTGTAAACTCGTTCATTGCAAGGCCGTCATAGCGGGCGCTTAACCTGTAGATTTTTTTGATATTTTTTTTTGCAGTGGCCCTAATACACCGCCGTACAAAAAATGAAAATAAAAATAATAAAATATAAAAAATATATCAAACTTAAGAAAAAAATATAACATTTTATACAAATAAATTCAGCAATTGTTGAGAAGTCATATATTCCAAAAATATAGGCGATTCTGAATACTCAGATATTTCAGACACTACCGCTATAGCAAGCCCTGGTCAACACAATAGAGAATAAAAAAGGTACGATATTCACACAGAATGTTAAAGCCTACCCTGAAATACCGAGTTATCTGGTGATGACCTTTAATGATCGGGGCCGGGATGTCAACC